>NW_027499093.1:0-86875 GCF_021521415.1 Bidens hawaiensis | reverse complement strand
ATCATTATGACTAAAATACTAAGTCAATTTTATAAAATAAATTCTCGTGTTGTTTCATAAATATTATTTTTGTGAAAGCCAAAAACCAACAAATTACGCGCAACCGATCGAAATTTCATGAAACAAGCTACTAACTAAGCACATAATAATTTTACATGTAATTTCACATAGACGATATTATAAATATATGCTCGAGATATTATTTTAATATTTCACCAACGTACGGATATATCGAAGCGAAAAAGAAAGTCCGAAAAATCCGAGATGTTACAGTATCCCATACTCATGGAATTTCGTCCCGAAATTAGAGAATGTTAAAACAAATTTGATTAAATTTTGAGAAAGAGAAAAAAATTAAAATTTTTTCATAACATGGAGCTTTTAGTAGTCGGCACAACGCTACAAATGAAAATCTGATAATGGCACTTATATATAAGATGAACCAGCGGCGTATCCACCATGTCCTTATCATCTCAACATTTGTACCATTACTCCAATTCTACTTTCGGTTCTAGATTATGACACACGATTGTACGTACTATGACTTTCATTTGAGGATTTGTATAATTATGTATGCATCCATAATTACTTAGATCGTGGGATGGTCCACATAATTCGTCCCATCGTGTGGGTTACAAAACAATTGAAAGACATAACATTATGAGAAAATTTTTAATACATTTTAATTGTAAACCTGTCACACCCCGCCTCGGCGGAATCGCGAGCGTGTGACGAATCATGGATAATCACAACTATTGATTAAAGCAAACATCACATTCATAGATCACCAAAAAGTTTAATTATTTTACAAGATAAAAGGTTTGAAAGTATTTCAAAACATGACATAATTATAGGATTCCCAAATCTATGACTCAAAATAATTTAAGTTATAGACAAAAATCCTCCAAAATAGGTGATCCGACATGCAATGCTTGGTAACCATAATACTTCTTACTTGTTTAGCGACCTGAGAAACATACTTGAAAACGTTAACATAATGTTGGTGAGCTTACAAGTTTAATGACACAATATAAATCGTTTATTTCGAAAAGTTAAAACGTTAATGTTAAATAAAGAATTTAAAACGTGTAAAGTAAAAGTAATGTAATGCATAATCCTCCGTAAACTTGCAAGGAATATGAATTAATATATAACACATGAGCCTATAATCAAACCTAAATATGTTATGTATGCCCGATAACCGTGCCATCATGGTGTGATTTATAGAATATATGTTCTCATTAACACGTTGGTTAGAGCGACTAACCATGAGCGGGGGATCAATCCTCGATAGTACTACCCACATATTCCTCCGCTAAACCCATAGTTTATGATTATAGAATGCATTGATCCGGAGATCTAAGGGCCTCGAGCTAATCATGATTATATAAAGATTATTTATTACGCATTAAAAGATTAAGTATGTTTCCACCCCAAAAATAGTAAAACATTAAAGAGGGGTTGTGAAACTCACCTTAGTGTCGGTGAGTAGTTCTTGATGGTACCCGACCTAAGTGTGTCTAATGACAAATTTGGGCCATTGTTAGGGTCGGCACGGCATATTAGTTGTAACATCCCAGATTTTCAAAGAATAATATTTAAATATATAATTTATTTATGGCATTATAGTTACTTGTATTAATAGAGAAATAATAAAAGAATAAAATAATAAAATAAAAGAAAGTCCATGAAATTATAAACGAGTGTTAACAGTTAGTTAATACTAAATATAGAAAGAATTATTGACTTGAGTAATTAAAATGGCTCAAGATAGTGGGATTGGCCTAGGGTCCATGGGCTTTGAGGAGTATAAATATCTCCTAAAACCATTCTAAAACCCTAACTCCTCATTCCATCCTTTCCATAATCTCTACACACACTCAAGAACACACACACCTCCATTACTATATATAAAAGTGAGAGAGAAAAGGGATCCGAGATCAAGATCAAGCCGAATATTATTAGATCTTCTATATATAAGATAGATCCAAGATTTAAAGTTCATAACCAAGCCAAACGAACACGTAAAGGTATGTTTCGATATTAAAGTTTACGTTTTTATAAACGGTTGGTCTTGAAACTTAAAACGAGAGTAGATAGGGTATAAACGAACATTAATGTTGAAAACTTGGTGTTAAAATGGAACTTAACGAACTCGTAACTACGAACGACTCGTTTAAAATAAACCCTAGATCTAGTTTTGAGCTTTTGTCAAAAAGCTTCATACTTTATGTTATAAACGAATCAATTTTTGGCCAAGAGCGGTTTGGGAGGCGCGTATGAAGTAATATTGAGCCTTATTAGGGTGTGCGACCGATGAGCGAAATGAAAACAAGGGTCGAGGACCCAAACCTGTAACCCTTGGGTTGTTTAAAACCCATCAGCCTGGTCAATTGCAAACAAAGAACCATCAGGATCGCTTACATTATATGCCAATTACTTGGACAACTCGACTACACCGAACCCGCACACAATGTAATATATACATGCACGGCTCGCATACATCAAATGTAACATAAATCACATACAAAAAATTAGCCTACATAGACTTAGAATGAATATATATATATATAAATATACATACAATTGATTACACATGACGAACTCATTTACAACAGATCGTATAGAAAATAGGTATACATATATATACATCGCATACAAATCTGGGAGTCGATTACAATTGAACTCCCTTATAATCTGAACATCGCTTAAACTATAGTCGCATACAATAAACTCGATTACAATGAAGTCCGATTACAATAACCCGATTACCTTGATTTCGCATACAATTAGAATCGCATTCAATACAAATCGATTACAATAGAACCCGCTTACAATGAAGCCGATCGATCCGTTAAAACCTGATTACTTTTGAGCTACTTCCGGCCAATAAGGAAGACTCGATTACAATGAAACTTGCTTACACAGGGAATCGATTACATGTTTGAATGGTTGATTACATGGAGGATTGACCACAGGAAGGTTAGATTGTTTGAGGCTACAGTGGAAAAGTGAAGGACGATGATCTGATGATTAGATAAGGAGAGGTCGGGCTTTGCTTTATTAACACCCGGCCCAGTTTGAAGACTCTTAAGCCCATATCAGCCAAAGACTTGTTTTTGGGTCTGGCCCAAGCTTAGCCAAGCCCGACTACAACCCGAGTCCTATTCCGTTCCTTACACCCGATCGCTTATAGTTCGGTTACTATGAACAACTACCCGATTACATTACAAAGTAAATTGATTACTTATAATCGATCTCGTTGAGCGCCCAAAAATAAGTACTCGTTTAAGTGTACACCTAAAATTACACTTGGAAGTCCACAAATAAGGGGTAACCCGAGTGACCTATATACACACACATACGTTTAAATGTGACATACTTATAAACACATGACAGTCTACGAGGAGGTACGTGAACTCGATAAAAAAAGAATATTAAAAGAATATTTAAATAATCGAGTCTTAAGATAATAATAAAATATTTTAGGAAAGAGAAATTAATAATAAAATAATTAAAAACCTTACATTAGGGTTTGTAAGAAATATAATAAGTAAATGAAATCTAAACAAGGCCAATCGATCATACCAGACTTAGTCATTTCCAACTGGAATGCAAATAGAATGAATATTAATAGGCGTACCCTGTATACAGTTAGCAGGGCGCAGTTAAAGAAGGGAATTACGATAAACGGAGAAAGAGACAGGATCCAGGTGAGTTTCTAGCCCCATTTCCTTGTTATGTTTTCGGGGCTATGTGCATACTCGATGTGACAGTTAATACACTTACCTTAAATGGTAAGTGTATGCCATGTATGATATATGTGATAGATACGATTGACTGTCTGTCGGTACGTGAACGATCTTCGGATATTGCACGTACTGTCAGGTTATGAATAAAGATATGAATATTGTATGTAATGTAAGAATGACGTATGGACGTTATGAAAGAAAGCTTGTCGGTACGTGAACGATCTTCGGATATTGCACGTATTGCCAAGGGAAGAGATTAGTTCCTTACATGGATATTAAATAAAGTGTTCCTTCTATGGATACTATATAGAGTTCCTTCTATGGATAATGTATAATGTTCCTTCTATGGATAGCACAATGTTCCTTTTATGGATAGTATAGTGTTCCTTCTATGGATAGTATAGTGGTCCTTCTATGGACAGTGTAGTGTTCCTTTTTTGGATAGTATAGTGTTCCTTCTATGGACATTATAATGTTCCTTTTATGGATAGTATAGTGTTCCTTCTATGGACAGTATAGTGTTCCTTTTATGGATAGTATAGTGTTCCTTCTATGGAAAATATGGGTGTGTTTCGGATTCCTTATTTAAGTTGAAAAGGACTTATTGTGATAAGTAGAAAAGGACTTATGAATTTATAATAAGGAGTTTTCAAAAAAGTGTTTGGATTAATAAAAGTCAATAAGTCGTTATTTAAAAAGTGTTTATTTAACTTATTGATAGAAAATGACCAAAAAGGACACTTTTATATAAGTGAATAAGTTGTTTTTAAAAAGTGTTTGGGTGGAATGAAAGGGTGGAATGGGTATTCTAAACATATAAGGAGATAAGTTACCATATCCCAACTTATTTAAAACCCATTTTTTAGCCTTATGAATAAGGAGAAAGTAAAAAGGCCTTATTGATTCCCAAACACTATATAAACATAAAAATGACTTATTTATCCTATATAAGTCATAAGGAGAGAAAAATAAGGAATCCCAAACACACCATATATAGGATGTTCCTTCTATGGATAATATATATATTGAGTGTTCCTTCTATGGATATTATGTATATAGAGTATTCCTTCTATGGATAATATATGTGTAGAGTGTTCCCACTACGGAGAATATATAGCATGTGCAATAGTAATAGTTCTTTTAATAGATATTACGTGACGTTCCTCTTATGGATATTTATACAAAGATAAAGTATTAATACGTGTCTTTGGATACGTTAAGAAATATATGAGAATGAATTGTATGTTGCCTGATTAACTAGAACTCACTCAGCGTAGTTGACTTTTAGTATGCAAGCAGGTGAGTAGGATGAAGCAGCTCGTTTGAGGAGAACACGTGGCAAGTGGATAAGAGACTAGCATCGAAATACTCGAGACGTTTATCAGTTTATGTTTAATTACTTAGTTTTTGAAGGACAAAGATGTTGCTTAAGACAAGTTATGTAATGTTTTATGAAAGTTTTTATATACCGCGAAGTTTTAATAAACTCTGATTTATAGAACTGTGTTTATGAGTAAATCCAACGTCCAGATGTGAGGCTCCGGTAACGGGGCCTTACAAGTTAGTATCAGATCAAAGTTCGAGAGATTTAAGCATCCTACATTCTTAGACTCGAACAGAGAATGAGATTAAAGTAAGAAAAGAAAGAAGATGCCAGTCCAAGAACGCCATGTGTCGCTCAAGCAAGCTCAGCAAAGGTAAGATGTATGATTATATGATATATGTTAAATGATAAGGAAAGGATATATGAACGATAGGGATAGGATTAATTGATTGCTTGCTTTGATTGACTGTTTGAAACTAGAACCAACACAAATAGACTCATGAAGGGAAGTGTATAGGACACGGAAAGTAACGTGATCAGCTAATCACAACTGGCCACTGTTATTACCTGTTAGCCTTACTATCCTTGTACGAAATAGTTCCTTGAGTGATAACGTATGTGTTTTCCCTTTTAGAATACGATGGCTGGAACGGGAGGAACTGTAGGAGCTGGAGTAATTGCAAGGACTAAAGGTCGCACTAGACGATGCGGCAGGCCTCGTCGTGCCCAACAACCTTCGGTTGAGACCGCTTCCAACACCGGAGATGAAGGAAGCACAGCTGGAAGAGACCCGAACAAGAACGAAGGGTTTCAACTGGATCCCGCAATTCAAGCAGCTATCGTTCAAGCTGTAGCCGCTGCTGTGAAGAACTTGACCCCTGAAGGGTCTGCTCGAAGCCGTGAAAGAACTGCTGAAGGGGCGGGTGGTGGTGGTAGGAGAGAGGAGGAAGGAGAGAGGGAGGCCTCGAGTGGGGTTAAGTCTGTGAAAGTCGATGACAGGAAAAGAGGCCGAGGTGGGTGCAACTATAAGTCCTTCAAGGGATGTGACCCGTCGAAGCTAACTGGTTTGGAAGACGCAATCGCTACCCTTCAATGGATAACCACCATGGATAAAATTATCCGCATCAGCGAATGCCGTCCTGACCAAGCTGTGGGTTATGCTACTCAATCATTCAGTGACGAAGCAATGTACTGGTGGGAGACGGTTGAACAGAGGAAAGGTCAAGAGGAGATTAGGTCAATGAAGTGGGAGGATCTAAACGAGCTGGTGATGAAGAGGTTCTGTGTCGATGCTGAAGTGGAAAGGGCGGAGATGAAATTCCTGAATTTGAAAGCAGGAAAGATGACCCACCGGGAGTATACTACTGAATTCAACCGCATGTATAGGCTGGTACCTGACACGGTGAATACTGAAACTAAGAGAGTCAAGTGTTACATCAGGGGACTTCCACAGAATGTTTGCACTTTGGTTAAGGCTAGTAAACCCGCAACGTTTGACTCAGCTATGGAATTGGCCGAGATGGTTTCTGAGGACCTTGCCACCAGTGAAGGGGAGAAGACTGAACCAAAAAGAAAAAATCCAACCCCAAAACCAAATGAACCTAACGAAGAGGATCCACGTAAGAAGAAGGTAAGGCATGAGGAGTTCACTGTTTGTGAAAAATGTGGAAAGAAGCACCCGGGAGAATGCAGAATGGGATTAGGTGTTTGCTACAGGTGTGGGAAAGTAGGACACTCCTCCTGGGAGTGTAAGGATCACCATAGGTGTAATAACTGTGGAGGGCATGGACACCTAGCAAGGGACTGCAGGAAGCCAAGGGACGAGAACAGAACATAGAAGAATGCTTGAGAACAGTTTCCTCTGTTTGCTTAGAGAAGACCATTCAAGAAGGCTAGCTACTAGCCATAAGTTTAATTTATGTTTGACGTATTAATGACTCAATGCGTGTTGTTTTACATTGAAGTTTAGACTGGTGTTTATTAATTATATGAATTGTCTTAGATGCATGATTACTTATGTTATGATAAATGTCGTTTAATTAGTAGTGTTAAATACTACGAAACAACACCCCTCAGAGGGACGAGATGAGACCTGAAACATTGAGGGCCTCATGGACAAGCTACCATGAATAGCTAAAATCCGTGAACACCACTCGGTGACCGCAAAGTCAGGAGAAAGAAGGATAACCCAGAAAACAAAGACAATTCGGCAAGTGTGTGAATATTAGAAGTGTTCCTTTACAAGGAATATGCTAGGTTTCGGGGACGAAACCTCTTTAAGGAAGGAAGACTCGTAACATCCCGGATTTTCAAAGAATAATATTTAAATATATAATTTATTTATGGCATTATATTTACTCGTATTAATAGAGAAATAATAAAAGAATAAAATAATAAAATAAAAGAAAGTCCTTGAAATTATAAACGAGTGTTAATAGTTAGTTAATACTAAATATAGAAAGAATTAATGACTTGGGTAATTAAAATGGATTAAGACAGTGAGATGGCCTAGGGTCCATGGGCTTTGAGGAGTATAAATATCTCCTTAAACCATTCTAAAACCATAACTCCTCATTCCATCCATTCCATAATCTCTACACACCTCCATTACTATATATAAACGTGAGAGAGAAAAGGGATCCGAGATCAAGATCAAGCCGAATATTATTAGATCTTCTATATATAAGATAGATCCAAGATTTAAAGTTCATAACAAAGCCAAACGAACACGTAAAAGTGAAAAATGTGTTTAAAATATATTATTTAATTAAAACCAACCCAGCAGCCCCTCCCTTCTTCCTTTCGCGATTTTCCGGCCACCAGATTTCGTTTTTCCGGCGAAGCTCCGGCGAATATCATAACTCACACTTAAGCCTCGTTTCAATCCGTTAATACACCCAAATGTCATCTCCACTAATCTTAGACATTAATACCCAATTTACTTTGTCATTAACGATCCAATTAACACTAATTAATCACCAAAACCGTCGACTAACGGGCGGAAAAATATTAAACATCAATTAACAACCATTAACGCTTGTACACTCAATTTACACTATAAATAACCTCAAATCCTTCATCTAAACTCGTTCACAAAATCATTTTGATCTACTATACACTCTAAACCTCATAAATCGTTCGCCAAAACCGTTTTCGGTCACCTCGCCATTCACCCTCATTCTAAAGTTGTTACAGGTAAAGATTATATGGTATTGATTCGCTTTTAGCTAATTAACAAAACCCCTAACATCAAGCTAACAATCATGGAGCCGTTTATCGTAATTGAAACCTAGGGTTTCTAAGGAAGATGAAGAACATGAACTGTTTCATTTAAATTATTTTTTCTGCTAGTTTTAATAAAAGAAAAGATGGTCTACTGGTTGAGACATCTTTTTTTGGCCACAAGAACCCGGGTTCGAATCCGGGTCAGGCCGTTGTTGTCTTTTATTTTCTTTTTAAACATTTTTCTATTATATATTAAACCAAATAACATTTATAAAAATTATACAAATCAAATAAAATTATATTAAGTTAAACAAAATTAGTTATAAAATATATTTATCATTTTGACACCTAACAACCAATCTTTCAAACTCGTTTAAACACTTTTAAAATATATATCATGTTTTGTTCGTTAGACTTTATAATTCGTTAACACTTTCGTTTTCAAAATATATCCTTAAACACCAATATTTCCGTAACTTTATAATATCCAAACTTAACATTAATTCGCAATTTAAAAAACATTAGATTTAATAATTCGTTAAAATTTCATTAAAACAATATTATAATATTATAATATCAAACTTCATAAAATGATGAAAAATAAATAAAAATCTGACAACCCGATTTATCTACTTTTTATAAGTCGTTAGTTAATATTGATTTTGTACTTTTTCTAGTTGTGACGTTCAATTGTTTCGGCTTCATTTACGCACTTCCGGTTTAATTTCAAGTTTGTCTTCAACTTCAAGGTGAGTTTCTCACACCCCCTTTTTAACGCTTTTACACATTTTGGGGGTAGCATATATATATATCCTATCAAGATTACAATTTCTTTTATTTATTATTTACAAACTACAATTCGTTCATAGACTTGTGTGTTTATTTGTTTACTTGCTCAAAGATTACGTGCTCATGGTTTCCTCATTAAGTATGATCATACGCCCCCCTATGTACTCAGAACCTCGATGTTATGAGTGGAATAGGGACCCCCGATCCGAGTACGTTGGTTGTTACCAACGGAAAGGACAGTTACTTGCGCTATTATCCGAGTACATTGGTGCACAATCCCAACTGGAAAAGACCTTACTTGCTCATTTACACTTGTTCATGGAATTGTAGATTTTTTATGTACTTATATCAAAACTTGTGTGAACTCACCAACTATTCATTTAGTTGACATTATTTTATATATATGCCACAGGCACAATGATTAGAAGATATCATGAGAAGAAGACATTAGTACTTAAGTTATATTAATAAATGGACAAGATGTTAATTTTTCTTGTATCTTTGTTACAAACTTGTGTACTTGATGTATAAATCAATTAATGGTAATATTGTCACTTAATAGTGTCACATGTGTTTTGGGCAATCTGTACGTCACACTCGGGCGTATTCCGCTTTAGCCGGGGTGTTACAGATTGGTATTAGATCCGTGACTATAAGATAGGACATTAGACGCAGCGTTCTAGTTGGTTATAGTTTATTTGCTTAATTGTTTAGGTTGCATGATTAGAAATTATGTGAGCCTAATTTGATTGTTCAATGCACATTATTTGGTTATTATTAATTTGTTTATGCCTCATGTACACAAACACTATTTTACTGATGATTCAAGTATTTCAATTACCCAAGCACACACAAGTCCAAGGCTTATGCCTAAAAACAAAGAGTTTTCCAACATTTTCAATTATTGATTTTTATTGTGGTGTTCCGATATTTATTCTTCTTAAAGATGGTTCTATATGGCGGGTATGTAGTAAACTGTAAGGGGGACGTGCCTGTTTTCCGAAACTCTTGACACAAAGGTTATTGAAACCTAAGGATAAGCAATGCGTATAAATCCCAATCAGACGCGGGACCCGGTTGCTTACCTGGAGAGTTAGGAAAGAGCATGAACTCTATTAAGCCAAAGCATACCACTTTCAATGCCATATGAATCACAACTTTAAGTTTTCAAACACGACCATGTTCTCTTTGTGAAAAGAATATGGTTGCACTCCTCTATGTTTTACAATGTGTTTTAACTGGAAGTCTGTACACGAATACCCAACTTTCGGTTCGATTTAATTACGCATTTTTATACGAGAATAGTTAAGTTTTAAAAAAAATTTGTGACACGTTTTCTTTATTTATACGCTCATTTATGGCTTAAATTTTTAAAATTTGCAAAGTAATAACCGAATTTCAAACGATTCATTTGTTAATTTACCCTTATGTTTTGGAAGTGAAAATTTAAAAAGTCATGGTGGTTTATGAACATTCGATTTTCAATTCGATTTCATTATTTATTGTTAGTTTAATATTTTTCCATATGATTATTCAATAATCTATGAGGTTTTCGTTTATTGAAAGGTGGAAACTCATGACGTTTCATGGAAATTCCAATTTCGATTTCAAATTTGTTTTATGCGATTTCTTTTCTTTACTTGTTTTCATTGATGTATCTATTAGTCGTTTTCATACTTACATCCCAAGTCACACAAATTCTTCAAGTTTCGTATCACGCCTTCTCGTTTTCCTAGTTGTCGCACTCAACCGGCAAAATGACAATCCAAGTTCTCAAGAAATTGGCCTCCGCGATTCCGATCACCCACCTTCATCTCTATAGTTAATTCAAAATTCAAACCCAACACCATTCTTGGAAACGCAAACTAAACCCAACCGAAATGCCTCACGCTGAAACACACCCTTTGTACAGTATGTGTAAATTCCACCACTTTACTTCCCTGAAATGTTGATATGTTTCAATCAGTGGTAGATTCAGTTACCACATATTGCT
The DNA here is from genome assembly GCF_021521415.1 of Bidens hawaiensis. Lineage (NCBI taxonomy): Eukaryota > Viridiplantae > Streptophyta > Magnoliopsida > Asterales > Asteraceae > Bidens > Bidens hawaiensis. Next base: position 75,792 of record NW_027499093.1, on the reverse strand, counting down.
AAGACCTACCCAAACTCAACGCCCCCATTTGCAAGACATGTACCTAACCATTTGTCTCAATCACATGTTTAACCTCATGCTTCAAGCCTACTAACATTGTGGTGACCTTAGCACACTCGACATACTTTGGAAGGCTTAACTTGTTTCCGCCATGCAATATCCGAACCCCGCATCCTTTGTCGACCTTATACGATTTTTCGGTTTCCATACTTAGATTTTTAACAAAGCTCATCAAACTCGTCTACATTTTCTTTTGCATATCTTCCTACATTTTATTTCTTTTACTAACACCTCAAGCCTAATCCCAAATCCTTAGTTATTTTAACCTTCAGTCAAATGAATTTTCTTTTAAAAAAAATTATTACCTCTATTATTATTATTATTAAAGTTATTAATATTACCATCATTATTAATGTTACTACTACTATTGTTATTAGTACCATCACCGTCATCATCATTATTATTATTACGGTAATTATCAATATGGTTATTATTAAAAAATTATTATTATTATTGTTAATATTTTTATTATTATCGTTATTAATAATATCATTATTACTAGTATCATCGTCACTACTATTAATATAATAATAATTAAAGTAAAATATTTGCTTCAAACAAGTTTTGAGCCATTTTGAAACTATTTTTCAGTCAATAATATTTTTATTATTATTATGATTAGTAATATTATTATTACTAGTATCATCATCACCACTAATAATAATGTAATTATTATTTCAAACCATATTTAAAATAAATTTTTTTTTCAAAACAAGTCTTAAGCCCTATAAGGCTATTTTTTCATTCAACAAGTCAGATACTTTGACGATCATTTCTTTCCTTTCTACCTAGGTCGCGGGCCAAAAGAAAACATTTGTTTTTATGTGAAAGTTTCATAAAATTTACAACTCTTAGCGATAGCTAAAAACTTTTTGCCTAAGTAAAATAGAATAAATTTTATTTCATCATGAGATATAAAAGCATCACGATTTACAACCGATTTTTGTAAATTAAAAGACATGTTGTATGCCTTCCTTTTTTCCCCTTCGTTAACGCCAATGAGTTTCGGCTAAGAAATCATGGCACCACCTCCCACGTCAACCTCCCCTACCCCAAATAAACCGACATTCGAGAAGACAAGCGTTCAAGCAACATTTTCGTTTCTTTAACTTCTCCTTCACGTATTTTTTTTCGGACATACCCAAAGTGATTTTACATCCACGTCTTTAGAATATTGTTACGAAGTTTATTTCGATTGTTCATTGATCTCTAGTCCATATTCGTTTGTATTTTATGAAACGAGAATTCGTAAATCATTCTTATTCGCTTTATTAAATCGGTTCACGTTTGTTATTTCAAACCTCGTGATCTATGACCCATTTTTTTCTTAAACGTAATCGTTAAGTGGAAATTGGGACTATGAACATGTATGTGTACATAGTACCTAATAGAAACCGTATTTTCATTTTTATTTCTACATTTTACTATCGGTGACCGGTCCTCCCCAAACGATCCGTTTACTTAGAACCGGGTATGTGTCCCATGTACATGCCGAGTTTATGTTACGTTATATTTTTACACAAATTGTTTTGTTTATTCGTGTACTTCTCTTTCACTCGATGTTTTATTTAAACCATTTTGTGGTTCTTAATTTCATCAATTTGGAACAAATGTTTTATTTTGATTTCAAATTTCAATTGTTTACTTTGATAAACTCAAGGTTGCTATTTGAACTTTTCTTTCACAAACTTAATGGATTTCCATATTGTGATAATAGAATATTGTTTATCTATTTTATTTCAAATTATCAATTTATATGTTGTAATGTTCACTTTATTTCATCTCAATGTTTTATTTGAACCAATATATTGTTGTTGATTTCATCAGTCTAAGACAAATACTTTATTTTAGTTTTGAAGTTCTAATTATATACTTGATAAGCACAAAGTTACTATTGGAAAATTTTTCTTTTCACAAACTTATTCGATTTCAATATTTTAATATTAAAATTTCGTTTATCCATTTCATTTCGAGTTATTCAATTTACATGTTTATAAGATATAATTGTTTATTCATCTCGACGTTGCCATTTGTCACGTCTATGTTTTATTGGAGATTTTCATTTATTAAACATCATGATATTTTGATACTTAAAAAGTTTCGTTTATTTAAACTATTCTTGAACCTAATGCGTTATCAAGTTACATATTCATATTTTGTTGGTTAAATGTTGCGTTTACCTACCACGTTATTCTCGACCCCATTATTTTAATTACATGTTACGTTGTTTATAATTCTAAATGTTTCATTCTTTAATTTCATTACCACGTTTATTTCGTTTTTAACATCGTTTACTTGCTTTAGACACGATGGCTTTATTTTCTTAACATAGTGTTTTCGCTTTGTCCTTGGCCTGAATGGTCTATCGATGTCTTTTGTAATGTTTTTACCATTTTTATTCATTACTTTTGATTTTCAACGTTCTATATTATAATTTTATTTATTTATCAAATTTCTATGTCTTAAAACCACACAATAGGGCAAGTTATATGGACCATCCGACGATAGAGGTAATTATGGGTCGACATGTAATTATCAAAGTTCTCGCATGGAAAATATAATAAGTCCGGTTGTCTGAAATAACTCGGAACTTGGAATGATTTTTGGAGAACGAGACAAATACAATAAGATAAGGGCATTGTGGATACGCCGCTGGTACATCCTATATATAAGTATCATTGTCATATTTCCTATTTGTGTCGTTCTTTCGGGTCATTCAAAGATCTACGTTATTTTATTTTAATTGTGCATGTATAAAATTGCTAAAATTTCCAACAACTATGTATATTAGTTGTTCTCTTTTAAAATATTTATTTTTATTTTAATTTCGGGACGAAATTTCTAAAAGTTGTAAGTCCTGTAACATTCGTTACTTTTCAAACCCGAAAATCCGACCCAATTTTAAATTTTCGGTTTTTATATATGAATATGTGTACAAGTTTTGTCTTTTGTATTTATATTCGTTGAACCGACCTGGTTGTTGCTTCAATGTATTCTTGTTATTTCGTTCACTATTTATATAATATTTCCGATGGTTTAAGTTATTATCCGTTCATTCTTATTATTTTTGTTCAAGTATAGAAACTCCGAGATTTAAAATTTACTATGTTAAACGATATGCAAACTAACCGGGTATAATTTAAAATCAATTCAAGGATATAAAATTACATCAAGTTTATATAACATTTGAAGGTGTAATAGTTTAAATCTTGTTTTAAAGTTATTTGAAACATGAGGGGCCAAAAGTGAAAAATGTGTTTAAAATATATTATTATTTAATTAAAACCAACCCAGTAGCCCCTCCCTTCTTCCTTTCGCGATTTTCCGGCCACCAGATTTCGTTTTTCCGGCGAAGCTCCGGCGAATATCATAACTCACATTTAAGCCTCGTTTCAATCCGTTAATACACCCAAATGTCATCTCGACTAATCTTAAACATTAATACACAATTTACTTTGTCATTAACGATCCAATTAACACTAATTAATCACCAAAACCGTCGACTAACGGCAGGAAAAATATTAAACATCAATTAACAACCATTAACGCTTGTACACTCAATTTACACTATAAATAACCTCAAATCCTTCATCTAAACTCTTTCACAAAATCATTTTGATCTACTATACACTCTAAACCTCATAAATCGTTCGTCAAAACCGTTTTCGGTCACCTCGCCATTCGCCTTCATTCTAAAGTTGTTGCAGGTAAAGATTATATGGTATTGATTCGTTTTTAGCTAATTAACAAAACCCCTAACATCAAGCTAACAATCATGGAGCCGTTTATCGTAATTGAAACCTAGGGTTTCTAAGAAAGATGAAGAACATGAATTGTTTCATTTAAATTATTTTTTCTGCTAGTTTTAATAAAAGAAAAGATGGTTTACTGGTTGAGACATCTTTGTTTGGCCACAAGAACCCAGGTTCGAATCCGGGTCAGGCCGTTTTTGTCTTTTATTTTCTTTTTAAACATTTTTCTATTATATATTAAACCAAATAAAATTTATAAAAATTATATAAATCAAATAAAATTATATTAAGTTAAACAAAATTAGTTACAAAATATATTTATCATTTTGACACCTAACAACCAATCTTTCAAACTCGTTTAAACACGTTTAAAATATATATCATGTTTTGTTCGTCAGATTTTATAATTCGTTAACACTTTCGTTTTCAATATAAAATATATCATTAAACACCAATATTTCCGTAACTTTATAATATCCAAAATTAACATTAATTCGTAATTTAAAAACATTAGATTTAATAATTCGTCAAAATTTCATTAAAACAATATTATAATATTATAATATCAAACTTCATAAAATGATGAAAAATAAATAAAAATCCCGACAACCCGATTTATCTACTTTTTATAAGTCGTTAGTTAATATTGATTTTGTACTTTTTCTAGTTGTGACGTTCAATTGTTTCGGTTTCATTTAAGCACTTCCGGTTTAATTTCAAGTTTGTCTTCAACTTCAAGGTGAGTTTCTCACACCCCCTTTTTAACGCTTTTACACATTTTGGGGGTAGCATATATATCCTATCAACATTACAATTTCTTTTATTTATTATTTACAAACTACAATTCGTTCATGGACTTGTGTGTTTATTTGCTTACTTGCTCAAAGATTACGTGCTCATGGTTTCCTCATTAAGTATGATCATACGCCCCCCTATGCACTCAGGACCTCGATGTTATGAGTGGAATAGGGACCCCCGATCCGAGTACGTTGGTTGTTACCAACGGAAAGGACACTTGCGCTATTATCCGAGTACATTGGTGCACAATCCCAACTGGAAAGGACCTTACTTGCTCATTTACACTTGTTCATGGAATTGTAGATTTTTTATGTACTTATATCAAAACTTGTGTGAACTCACCAACTATTCATTTAGTTGACATTATTTTATATATATGCTACAGGCACAACAATTAGAAGATATCACGAGAAGAAGACATTAGGTTTTAAGTTATATTAATAAATGGACAAGATGTTAATTTTTCTTGTATTTTTCCTTGTATTCTTTGTTACAAACTTGTGTACTTGATGTATAAATAAATTAATGGTAATATTGTCACTTAATAGTGTCACATGTGTTTTGGGCAATCTGTACGTCACACTCGGGTGTATTCCGGTTTAGCCGGGGTGTTACAAAAATGGAACTTAACGAACTCGTTACTATGAACGGCCCGTTAAAAATAAACCCTAGGTCTAGTTTTGAGCGTTTGTCAAAAAGCTTCATACTTTATGTTATAAACGAATCAAGTTTTAGCCAATAGCGGTTTGGGAGGCGCGTATGAAGCAATATTGAGCCTTATTAGGGTGTGCGGCCAATGAGCGAAATGAAAACAAGGGTCGAGGACCCAAACCCGTAACCCTTGGGTTGTCTAAAACCCATCAGCCTGGTCAAGTGCAAACAAAGAACCATCAGGATCGATTACATTATATGCCAATTACTTGGACAGCTCGACTACACCGAACCCGCACACAATGTAATATATACATACACGGCTCACATACATCAAATGTAACTTAAATCGCATACAACAAATTAGCCCACAGAGACTTAGAATGAATACATACAATTGATTACACATGACGAACTCGTTTACAACAGATCGTATACAAAATAGATATACATATATATACATCGCTTACAAATCTGGGAGTCGATTACAATTGAACTCGCTTATAATATGAACATCGCTTAAACTATAGTCGCATACAATAAACTCGATTACAATGAAGTCCGATTACAATAACCCGATTACCTTGACTTCGCATACAATTAGAATCGCATTCAATACAAATCGATTACAATAGAACCCGCTTACAATGAAGCCGATCGATCCGTTAAAACCTGATTACTTTTGACCTACTTCCGGCCAATAAGGAAGACTCGATTACAATGAAACTCGCTTACACAGGGAATCGATTACATGTTTGAATGGTTGATTACATGGAGGATTGATCACAGGAAGGTTAGATTGTTTGAGGCTACAGTGGAAAAGTGAAGGACGATGATCTGATGATTAGATAAGGAGAGGTCTGGCTTTGCTTTATTAACACCCGGCCCAGTTTGAAGACTCTTAAGCCCATATCAGCCAAAGACTTATTTTTGGGTCTGGCCCAAGCTTAGCCAAGCCCGACTACAACCCGAGTCCTATTCCGTTCCTTACACCCGATCGCTTATAGTTCGGTTACTATGAACAACTACCCGATTACATTACAAAGTAAATTGATTACTTATAATCGATCTCGTTGAGCGCCCAAAAATAAGTACTTGTTTAAGTGTACACCTAAAATTACACTTGGAAGTCCACAAATAAGGGGTAACTCGAGTGACCTATATATACACACATATGTTTAAATGTGAACATACTTATAAACACATGACAGTCTACGAGGAGGGACGTGAACTCGATAAAGAACAGAATATTAAAAGAATATTTAAATAATCGAGTCTTAAGATATTAATAAAATATTTTAGGAAAGAGAAATTAATAATAAAATAATTAAAAACCTTACATTAGGGTTTGTAAGAAATATAATAAGTAAATGAAATCTAAACAAGGCCAACCGATCATACCAGACTTAGTCATTTCCAACTGGAATGCAAATAGAATGAATATTAATACGCGTACCCTGTATACAGTTAGCAGGGCGCAGTTAAAGAAGGGAATTACAATAAACGGAGAAAGAGACAGGATCCATGTGAGTTTCTAGCCCCATTTCCTTGTTATGTTTTCGGGGCTGTGTGCATACCCGATGTGACAGTTAATACACTTACCTTAAATGGTAAGTGTATGCCATGTATGATATATGTGATAGATACGATTGACTGTCTGTCGGTACGTGAACGATCTTCGGATATTGCACGTACTGTCAGGTTATGAATAAAGATATGAATATTGTATGTAATGTAAGAATGACGTATGGGCGTTATGAAAGAAAGCTTGTCGGTACGTGAACGATCTTCGGATATTGCACGTATTGCCAAGGGAAGAGATTAGTTCCTTACATGGATATTAAATAAAGTGTTCCTTCTATGGATAATATATAGAGTTCTTTCTATGGATAATGTATAATGTTCCTTCTATGGATAACATAGTGTTCCTTCTATGGACAGTATAATGTTCCTTCTATGGACAGTATAGTGTTCCTTTTATGGACAGTATAGTGTTCATTTTATGAATAGTATAGTGTTCCTTCTATGGAAAATATATAGGATGTTCCTTCTATGGATAATATATATATATAAAGTGTTCCTTCTATGGATATTATATATATAGAGTATTCCTTCTATGGATAATATATTTGTAGAAGTGTTCCCTCTACGGAGAATATATAGCATGGGCAATAGTAATAGTTCTTTTAATAGATATTACGTGACGTTCCTCTTATGGATATTTATACAAAGATAAAGTATTAATACGTGTCTTCGGATACGTTAAGAAATATATGAGAATGAATTGTATGTTGCCTGATTAACTAGAACTCACTCAGCGTAGCTGACTTTTAGTATGCACGCAGGTGAGTAGGATGAAGCAGCTCGTTTGAGGAGAACACGTGGCAAGTGGATAAGAGACTGGCATCGGAAGACTCGAGACGTTTATCAGTTTATGTTTAGTTACTTAGTTTTTGAAGGACAAAGATGTTGTTTAAGACAAGTTATGTAATGTTATATGAAAGTTTTTATATTCAGCGAAGTTTTAATAAACTCTGATTTGTAGAACTGTGTTTATGAGTAAATCCATCGTCCAGATGTGAGGCACCGGTAACGGGGCCTTACATTAGTTCTGTCGGTTTATGCTATGTATTCATCCAATGACCTTGACCTAGGCATGGTACAACTCGTTGGTGATACGTTAAGTTTAATATATTATGCTTAATAAATATATCTTCATATACTTATCTTATAAGTAATAGTAAATAATAAAATTTATATATTATACTATATCTTTATTTTAAAGGAAAATTGTATTTGTATATATTTATGTTAATAAATATATTACTTGTATAAACATATTTTGAGGAACTATAAGTATTTATACAACCAAAAATACATATTATTGTAAAAATGATTTAAAATAAATTATCATAACTTGTACTTTTATGGGATTTTTACGAAGTTAAACAAGTAACTAGCTACTAGATATTTATATATGTGTGATATTATAAGTAAAAATATGTCTATGTTTTTACACAAAACGTCTAACTAGTTTAAAAGAATATATAATCTTAAATACATTTATTCTTATGTATGGTTAAAATAGGTTCTTAAAAACTAAATAAACTTATAATTTTTAAAGTAACACTCAAGTGTCTCTTTTTTTTAAATAAATATCATAACTAGTCTTGATATATATATATATATATATATATATATATATATATATATATATATATATAATCTTCAAGACACAATAGTAATAAATTTATAACATTTTATTCTATTCAAGTAACTTATTAATTTAGCGTGTCCATAAATAATTCTTTGTTCAAACATAACTCATTTTATATGTTTTTAGTCCACTAAGTCTATGTTAAGTTTAGTTTTTGGCTATCATAAGTTCTATGTCCTATATTTACTAGATGCATCTTACAAGATTTATGAGTTATAAATATATTTTAAGTGACAACATCTTAGATTTCATAGTTTTATATTGTGTTCATATTTATTAAATTATAGTTTAACAAGTTTAGCCACTTTGTTATATTATTAGTTTTTATTTAGTTATATTTACTTGGATGAACTAAGCATAGCCTAAACTAGATTTATAGTGTAAGGAGAGGGTTAGAATGATGTTCATACCACTAGACAAGCTAGGTGGAGATTTCTAGTGAGGAAACAAAGACGGGCTCAAACACTAGTACTTGACTTCAACTCCTAAAACTTGAATCTCCTTCTTAAATGTGCTTAGCCCTTCCCAAAACCAGTGTGCGTGACGTTGAGGGAATCTTGTGGAGATGGCGGCAGACTTCGGGGTGGTTTACAGTGAAAGTTTTGGTGGCGTGTGGTGGTTTATGGTTGGAACCGTGAATGGTGAAGGTGGTGGCGGCTTAAGGATGGTGGTTAAGGGTGGTAGGGCCATCGGTTAGGAACCAGAAAAGAAACTGATGTGTATACAAGAGTGTTTTGACTAATGTAAGAAGTTTCTTTTTGGTGGTGTGATCCTAAGTAATTAAGCCTTCTTATATAAGCCACATATTAGTGTGTTTGGTGTGAGAGTGTGTGACCCGATCCAATGAATGAAAAGAGGGAAATAAAGGTGAAGCATGTAGAGTTGTGTCTTGAGATTGTTTTACACCATTGACCTGTTATTTTACCTAATTGATATAACTTTCTAATGTGGAAAAATGCTTTACGCAGGGTTGAATAGTGTTAAAGCTCTTTTGGTGCTAAAACTCTTTCAATGTAGGTGTATTTTATTATATCCAAGTACATGCATGAATTTCCTATGTGTTTAACGTGGCTTCTAAAAGATTAGGACAAAAGATCACATGTTGGGTTAAAGCTTCTTTTCTTTTATGTTGACTTAGTTTATTCACTATTTTGATGGAGAATTTATTTGAAGCATCTTTCCATTCAAGAGCTAGGGTGCTGCAGGTGCTTTTCTTTTGATTCTTTCACTATCTTATGCCTACCTATGGTTTTGTGTCATAACATAAGTCAATTAGGATTGTTCAATATATGTTAGCAACTATTCCACTTTTTACATTATTGACCATGTTACATCCATTAATGAAATTTTGGATACATGTGTTTTATTTGTACTCACCCAACACCCTTAACGTTTCTTGTGAGTTTGTTAGATGTGATCTTAATATTTAAATTGTACTATGCGTTTGTTTACGCTCGTATAGATTAAAGTATAAATTATTAAAAGACTATTAAATTTAAGTTTAGGCTCACACTAGAACTTTGTCGTTGGACGGATTGTTTACCGAATTATAAGGTACCATTACGCTATGGACACGGTTCAAAGTCACCATTGATTTATATATAGAATATATAATTATTTTTGTACTCCAAAATATAGTATCACCAACTTTTTTGTTGGACGGGTATTTGTGACTGTGACGCGGTAATTCTTATAATTACCTAGAATACGTAACGAACATGTTTGGAATTTATGACCTCTAAATAATGAACGATCATGCATGCGTGTTAAAATGCCCTACGATAAGTAATAATGACTTATTTTTATACATGAGTGGTACTGATATTGACCTGAAAATGCCAGTTTTCACAAAACCAGTAGATTATAGTTGTATAAAATATTGCAAAGAAAATGAATTGAATTCTTGAGTTGTTTTAATAAAATATTAAAGTTTCTAAAACATCTTTTGAAAAGGAAAAGATTCCTTATAGTTGAAATTTAAACGGATTATGATAAAGGAGGACAAAAAATAAACTAGAAGTACGGTATTAAATTATTTAACATATTACAAGTTATATGTATTAATATAATTGTATTTTTTTGTCTATTTAATATTTATATAAGTGTATTAAATCTCATGTTTTATTTATAAATTGTATATTAGTGGTATATTATAATACTAAAGCTAATAATCTTATAAATAAATGGTGAATAATAATATTGATTTCACAATAATAATAACAATAGAAATTATTCGTTTAATCAATAACATTCTAATCAAAATCGTAACTCAAATCACATCGAAACCTTAAATTCATTTTACATGTTATATCATTTACAAATAACTCATAATATTATCGTTAATAAGTAATATGGTCTAAAATATACATATTCTTATATAAATATTACCTACACTTTAAATTGTTTTTGGGTTAGTTTTTACTTAGTCCACCTATAAATGTTAAATGTTTCTAAACACAACAAGTTAAACATTATTTTATTTCAATTGAATTAATTATAAATAACCGTAAGTTAAAAGATAAAATAAAAGAAAAATAAATAAACATAAATAGAAAAGTTGATATATCTTGATTTGAAAATGTTGAGTCCAATTATTTCAATCTATAAGTTCTGATTACTTTATTCGTTTTATATTTGAAGGCTACAAAATACATATGTCAACTAAATGGGCTTAGTGGGCCAATAACGTTTTAAACGAGTTTAACTTGAAGGGGAATTAATCAGTTGGTGCGCATGAACAGTGGCGGATCTTGACTATATAGTATGGATGGGCCGAAATTCATGAGAGCCAACAAAAACTTTTTACCCTACTTCTATGTTTCGGGTCGACAATCTGGTTCGGGTCGGGTCAAACAATAAAAACTTTATATTCAATCATTCAACTAAAATATCAATTCGATAATTTAAATTTAAATTCAATCATTCAAATTACCGTTCTTTCACAAAAGAAATCAATATTTATTTAAAAAAAAACAAGATGCAAAGAGAAGGATGAGTACTTGAAAAAGAATCACAACTCAAATGTTAGGGTTAGTAGGTTGTTCAACAAAATAATTCATATGTAAGTTGTAACTAGGCTATTTTCTAACCTTTCATGGTTGGCTCGGACTCAAATCATGTGGATGGGCCGGACTCAAGTAACATGGTTGGGCGGAACTTAATATTTATATTTTTTTTTGGGATATTTTCGGTAAAAATACACTACTAAACGAAAAAGATACTGGGGCCGCGGCCCGGTTTAGCCCAAAGAAAGGACCTCCCCTGTGCATGAATATAAAGGGAAAGAAAAGTAATTGGTTTGGTGGTGCTAGGTCAGACGCCAAAGGGAGGTTACGACAGATTGTGGGGGCTGCACCTGTTGACTTGGAGAAAAGATAAAAGGGCGTTGATTTGAGAAGGGAGCGTTTGGGTTTAACACCTACTCATCCAAATAACATTATTATTCGGTCTGAATTTATTATTTTCATCATGAATTCATTATTTGAACTTATTTACTTTGGTTTGTTCTTGAGTATGGTTGTTGGCTAAACCCCTAGACCACCTAGGCTTGTGATGAACTTTTGTTGATTTTGGATTTTGGTTTGAATTTTGTTTTCGTTTATGGTTTATGATTAAGTAAGAAGTTTATTGATTTTCATTCGATGCATATTTGTGCTTAGGATTGTTTGACGAGTTTTATTATTTCACAGTTTTCTTGGTGATTTTTTCATATGATAGGATTCTCTTAAGGTCATATACTGTGTGCTTTTGACTAGTTTGTGGTTGATTTGCAATAAAACCATAAGAACAATATCAATAAACCAAGTAGACCTAAGTGTGCTGCTAATCTAAATAGCTGTAAGGTGATAGACTATGTGATAGGTATTGGTTGATGAATTGCTAGATTTAGTTCTCTGTAAGGAGTCCATCTAGGTTTGGTTTATTTGCCTTGTATATCTAGTCCAGTGAATTCTTTAAACCACCTTTGATTTCCATGCTGTAAGGTATGATTTCTTATAGAGGTACTTGTCATACAATAAATTAGCGATCATAAGTGAGTCTAATTAAAACCGGTAATTATAATAGCTTAGTTGGATTCCATAGGTGTTTCTTGAGAAGAGTCAAGGGTTCTGTTCGGTTTTCTATTAAGTGAATAGTTTAAGATCCCGGTTCCATAACTTAGCATTTTCCAACCATTTGATAATTGAAGCAATTAGGGATTCTAGCCTAGGTGGTTATTTGTCATCATTTGAATTAACTCCTAGTTCTAAGTCGAGTCGTATTTAGTTTTATTAATTAGTTTTATTATTAGTATAATTTTAGTTTTTAGTAAAAGCCCCCAATAATAATAAATAAATAGTCGCGTATGTAGTTAAGTCTAAGTTAGCTAGTTAACGTAATTAAAAGATTCTGTGGTATCCGGACTTACTAACTGTACTAGAGTCGACCGGTACACTTGCCGATTAGTAGTTTTAGTTAAGTTTAAGAGTATAGAATTTATTACTTAGTGTCTAGATTAGCGTTGTTTTATATAACTACTTTTAGCACATCAATAAATAGGAATCATTGTCGGTGAATCTCGAAGGGTTTAACCATTCTCACATCCTCATTTGTCTTTTGTTCATCAAATCAGGTGAGTAATCACTCCCCTTATTTTACCTTTTTTCCAAACTTTGGGGGACATGTGCGTACTTACATTATTTACTTATTATTGGTATTCACACTAGAAACTGTTAACATTGTGTGTTATCATTTATGTGCCTAACATGTTGCATGTTTATTTGTTTATTTTATCGCATTCGGAGAGGTCCATCATATCCACATTTAGTATGATCATACGACTGTCTTAGTGGCCGGCGTCCGATCGTATGACAATGCTTTCACCGACAACTCACTCATGGTAATCAACGCCCGATTCGCGTGATAAGTTGGCAACAGTTTAGCCAACACATTATTATATGTTTGAAATGTTTACATGCTATGGCTTAATTTTATACTGCATTAAGGACAATTTTCTCATTTTCTCATATTATATTATATTGAATTAACTGGTGTTTTACTCACTCAACCTTGTGTTGACAAATCTATTTTTATTTTATACGCATATGCAGGTTTTAGACTGAATTTAATGCAAGTTTTTGGAATAGATTTAGATGTTGCTTTAAGTTGGAAGAATATTATCAAGACACCAACTTATCAAGATTTAAATTTGAACTTATTTGCTTCTGTCTTGAATGATTTGTACTATGTTTGACATTGTTTGGATTTAATTGAACATTTAATTTAATTTAATAGATATTGACACATTTTAATTATTGCATGACAGTTCCTTGAGAGTTGTGAGCAATCAGTTCACGCTCTGACATTTTCGCCTTAGGTTGTGGTGTGACAAATAAAAGGTCCATTTTTCATATATATATATATATATATATAAATATATATATATAATTTTCCCGAAGGGAAATTAGTGGTTAAAATATATATTTTTTCATTTTCGTAGAGGTGTTTTCTCTATTATTTTTAGGAAAACCGAATTCTAATAATCCAAACTATTGACCATTGACCAAAATTAATCCCCACTAACACTTTGACGTGTGAGAATCCAAACTTTAGTCATATTCTAATAATCCAAACTATCATTTTTGTTACCAATAACAATCCTAGTCTAAAAAATCGTTAAATCCGTTAGTTTTGTTCTATAAAGTTAATGTTAAATGACCGAACTACCGTCGCTAACAAATGATAATAATGATGATAAAAGAACCACCTAAACTTATCTTTAGTCATATTCTTCGACCTCCAATGGAAAACTGGGAAGTCTCAAGTCCGGTAGCCACTACCGGACATAACTCATATGGAACATGGAAACTCCTATAGTCACTGCCAGACTAACACCACCCAAATTGTCTCAGATCTTGTTACATCGCTTAAAATGTCGCTTGAAACGATGTTAGAGATAACCTTCATCTTACAGACCGACAAGAGAGCGAGAAATCTAGTTACCTGTGACTGGCCGAACATCTCATAACCGGAAAAACCTAAGGAAGACAAAGGGGCATAGTTTGACTACGGTGGAGATGGTGTCTGATGGGAAATGGGTGGAGAAGGAGGCGGAAACCGGGGATATGGGGAATGCTTACCGAAGTGGGTTTGCGGTGGAGTTCTGCCTGATGTAGCCGGACCTCCCAGATTTCCGTGGAGGTCGAAGGAAATGAATAAGGTTGGTTGGTTCTTTTATCATTATTATTATTTGTGGGGGTAAGGTATCAAACACATCATACAAATAACAAATCAAGATGGTTAACCCGCGGAAATGATATATTCAGCGAGAGGTTACATGCCATCGTGGAAGATACACCCATAAAAATGCGAAGTAACAAAGGACAATGTAAGTGCTGCCACAACTAGGACACGTGGTGGAATACCACCGCGTAGTACCGACAATTATATGTACACACGATAGACCAATGAGAATGGGCTGACGCTGTACTCGCACCAAAAGAAAGAAGATCATTGGCCAGGCTCTCCAGCCAATTAGGATAGGCCGACATGCTCAGCCATGATGGAAGAAGCATCCATTGAGCAGGACAGCTGGCCCAACCTTCTCCCCTCTTCGGCTATAAATACAGGATGGGGTTTAGCGGTAAAGGTATCCGATTCTATACTCTCTAAATCCCTAAATATATTCCGACCACTTAGCATACTGATTCTCACGGAGGGTGGTTACGAGACGACCCCCTATTCCCCTTCTCGTAACGTGCTCACGGAGTTCGGTATTGTAGGTGTATAGTTTGCCGGAGCTTGTCTCCGTTCGTAATAGTATCATAGATAAGACGGTAGGCTGGGCTCGTAAGTTTAGTTCTATCTCTAAGCTGATTCCTGCGCGAGATATTAGGCTTAACCTTATCGGGTTAAACTTAGTGTTTCTTCATTGGCGCCATCCGTATCAGCTAGAACTGAGAAGTTAAAATCAAGGTTATGAGTTCCCGCGGACCTCCACCGGTGACACCACAATCCTCCAACCGCGTAGGACCCAATTTTGTTAGGGCCTCGGAAGGAAGTCTGATACAAAGAGAGGAATATATTGAAGTGGAACGCCTTCAGCAAGATGCATCATTCTAGTTTGAAGAGGCACGCAGCGACGGTCAAAAAAGCCCGTTTGCAATAGAAGACGAGGAAGAAGACCCATTGATGTGGCTAAAGAGGGAACAAGAAAGAGTCAGCAGGGAGTATGAAAAGAAACTTGAGCAACATGCGAGGAAACTAGCAAAGGGAATAACCCCATGAGTCATCGTCTTCTCAAGAGATGACACGGAATCATCCGATGACGAGAGGCACCCTCGCCGCTGAGAGTGCGAAAGACTGGAAAGCCACAAAGACCAACAAAGAAAACAATGAAGGAACCAAGAAAGGCCCCCTAATCTAAGTCGAGTGGCTAGGTCGAGAAACGCACGCGGGAAAAGCCTGAAACCAAAAAGTGGAAGCGATGGGGAAAGCCCCGGACCAAGAGACCAAACGCGAGGGAAAAAAAACATATGAATTATTTTCCCGACATGGATGTGGATTTCTCAAAACCTTATAGGCCAAAAGCTTTTGCATAAAGGTCAAAGTTCATACAAAAGATAGTAGAGGCTCCGCTGCCTTCTAACTCAAAACTGCCTTCCGCGGTGGGAAAGTACGATGGGATGATCGATCCAAGCGATCACCTGCAGGGTTTCATATCAGCCGGAGGAGTGTTCGGATGGAAATTTCCCATTTGGTGTCATATGTTCGCCCTCACTCTCCACGGCGCGGCCAGGGAATGTTTCGAAAGGCTCCCAGAAGGCCAAATCACGAGTTTCGAAGATCTGGTAGGTAAATTCTACCTGCATTTTAGCAAACAACAGAGGCACACCCGGGCCCATGCCGACATATTGACCGTGTTCCGACGAGATAATGAATCCATCGAAGATTTTATCACGCGGTTCAACAAATAAGGTCTTAGGATCGGAGGGGTGAGCGAGGATATGATGAGGGATGGCTTCCGCCAAGGAGTGCAGAGAGACGACCTTATCCGGTGCCTATCAAGGATATACGACATGTCAAAATCATGGAAG
Source organism: Bidens hawaiensis (assembly GCF_021521415.1). Lineage (NCBI taxonomy): Eukaryota > Viridiplantae > Streptophyta > Magnoliopsida > Asterales > Asteraceae > Bidens > Bidens hawaiensis. Next base: position 59,239 of record NW_027499093.1, on the reverse strand, counting down.
GAACTCATGAAAGCAGCCAAAGTATACGATGACACTGAAAAATTCTTATGTGGGCGAGGACATCCCATAGCTGATAACAAAAACAAAAGCTTGTCGGTGCGTGAACGATCTTCTGATATTGCAAGCACTTCTAGGTGATGATTTGATGATATGGCTGTGTATATGATGGAAGAATGATGTAAGTACATATGAAACTTACAAACATACATATGATAAGGTATGGCTTAATAATAGGAAGAAAGGGAGATCGGACCCTGATAATATCCGAGGATGGAGGGTGACCAGACCCTAATAAAACCCGAGGATGGAGGGTGACCGGTCCGAGGATAGAGGGTGACCGGACCCTAATAATATCCGAGGCATGTAGGGAGAAATGCTATTTATAATGTAATATTAGTTATGAATATATATATATATATATAAGAATGAAGAATAGGTTAAGTATGTAATGCGTACCTTCGGGCACGTATATGTGTATGCAAAGTAAGTTATTTGCTTAACTAGAACTCACTCAGCGTAGCTGACTTTTAGTATGCACGCAGGTGAGTAGGATGAAACAACTCGCTTGAGGGAAACACGTGACACATGAATAAGAGACTGGCATCTGAGGACTCAAGACGTTTATTAATTTATGTTTTAATTTGAAAGACAATATGTTTGATAAGACAAGTCATGGATTAATGAGTACTGTCTTATGAATGTTTTAATATTCCGCGAATGTTCTTATTAAATCTGATATTTAGAACTGTGTTTATGATTAAATCCAACGTCAAAAGTAGGGAACCGGAAACATTACTTATGAGATTTGTTTATATAACATTTTATCATCTTTAACATTTTGAGAAAAATAAATATATGTATGTATGATAACAACATAACTTTTAATTGATACATGGGTTCATTTGTTGGTAAGGGCTTCATTAACCACCATGGGTCCTTCCAACAAATGAAAAATATCAAACGCCAAATAAACAAAATCAATCGAAAATCGGATTTGAGGGGGTGTTAAGGTAGATGGTTGAAGTAGTTAGGGAACCACCCCATTATACATACTTCATCCATCCGTTCAACAAAACACAATATGGAACAATCGAGTTTAGCCACGAATCATCGTGAATTCAATTATAAATTAAGGATGTGATCGTCACATGACCACGTTTGATACAATGTGGGTAGTGGATTCGGGTATGTTTGGTGTGATATTCTTTGGCTTAATAAGTTTCACACCCTTACTGAACACTCCAGGAAGGCAACCGGGACTCGCGATTGATTGAGATTTATGTGCATTGCACTTCTGTACGCTCGCAAGCCTTGGTGTCAAGGGTTCGGTAACAAGTGCGTCCCTCTTACAGTTTAATATATATCCGTCCCACGAATCATCCTCAAGTTGAGGGGAGTAAAATGTGGGATTTGTTAAGGAATTTCCCGATTAAAAATCGCCCAAGAGTTTTTATAAATGTTTTTTTTAGAGTGAGGCATAGCCTCGGAATAAGTGTGTGCTATTGTGTACAATTTTATATGATAAACAATATAAATATGCTAAGCTATGTACAAAAATTTAAACAAGTAGGGTGCACGTATAAGAACACGTATATGGACCCTAAGCATGCTACTAAGTCTTTACGTCTAACCATTTATCTTATAGACTTCAGCTCTGATACCAATCTGTCACACTCCAACCTACGGCGGATCATGCCGGGGCGCGACAATATTGTATCATAGCTCAGAAGACACTAAGTAAAATACACGTGTCAATATCTAAATTATTCATTCATATATCAAATTTCAAAAGAACAAACACTGTCTCAAAAGAAATATTGTTACAAATAAATATTCAAATCATAAATAACTTATAATAAATGTGTTCTTCATTCATCATAGCAACCTTAGGTATCATCTAACTTCAATACTTGATTCATCTAATAAAGCTTCCTGTGTCATGCGTGGAAAATATATATATTTGTCAACATAAAGTTGAGCAAGTAAATCACAGTTTTGTGTATATATAATTTTTAAAAAGACAATTTCATGCGATAATTCAAAATCACTACAACTAGTATAACAATAAGTAAAAGCTGTCTTTTCACTAGAATCATATTGATAACGAGTTATTTCGACGGCGTATGATCATACTATTGAGGATGAGGATGAGATACCAACCACCACAACAAAAGTAAACACATAGTCACATTCACACATATCAACTAATCGAGCAATTTCAATAAAAGCATATATTGGAATCTTAGTTAAAATCTATAAGTTTGATTGTAAATGCATAACGCCCCCAAAAATGTAAAACAGTAAAAAGGGGGATGTGAATTTACATACCTTATAGAGTAGGATAAGTGAAGGTGTGACAGCGATATAAAATTTAAATAACCAACGATTTAGCTCCTCGAGATACGTCGAAGAAAGACCCTATTTGTTAACGATAATATAAAAATGGTTATAAACATATTGTATTACAAGACTTATGACGGATCTTGAATTTCTATGAGGTTACTAATCTGTAATTAGTCTTATTATCATATTCATATGATGGTTGTGATTATTAACGTTATTATTGTTACTATTATTATTATTATTAGTATTTAATTTATCATTATTATTAATTATTTTTGATAAATAAAATAAATATTACTTATTGATAAATAAGTACAATATTATGTAATATATATACATTAATGTGGAGGTTTAAAAGAAAATTTATTATGAACAATCTAAAGTGGTTCGGTTTATCAAAATAATGTTTATTTAATATTGTATTATATATAGTAAATGTAAAAATTTGAGTAAAAAGGTTTTAAAAAGATAAAACTATAAAAATTGGGTTTCATGAGACTTAAAGGTTCGGTTTTTAAAAATAACATTTATTACTTGATATTTATAATTAATATTAATTATAATAGAGGAAAAATAGTTAAGAAAAATAAATTACAAAAACCGGGTCCGGGGGACTCGAACCGGCGCCTGGACCAGTTCCAGAGGACTAACCACACACGCATCGGCCATCAGGCTGGTGTGTTATTTTCTGATTATAACACATTAAAAGAAAATATATCTTGTATGCGTATAACCCAAATTAACCATAAACCCTAGATTCTTTAAATTGATTAAACTATTAATTGTTGGTTAAAATTGGTTTAAGGCAATTGATAATCGCTGAAAAATGAACTGAATGCACACATCAATTACCTGAGACGACAACGGATTGAAGGTTAACGACACCTTAGGGTTACCACTCAAACTAGGTGGTGAAACTTGATCTTAACGATAGTGTACATGCCAATTTACTTAGGGTTTATGGTTGGCTTGTAGTAAGGATGGTGTGGTGTCAATTAATGATTTATGGTTGCGTTTAAATACTGTTTTAGGGACCAGTTAGCCGCGGTTCGTTTTTGGTATTGTTAGCTGTCAATTCGTAACCATTTTCCATGTGTAGAGTGTCGGTAGGATGCGATTAAGGTATGCTAAAGATTTGATTACGTCAATTAAGTGATTTGGTCCGTAAATTATGGTTCAAGAAAGATCGGGGGGGTGGGGTAATCCGGCCGTCGGTGATGGTAGAGAGAGGAAGGAAAGATATTGTTTTTTTGTTTATTTACAACTTGGTCTTTGATCTATGGTGTTAGATGCATAAGTGGATAAATTGTTAGTTTGGGGTTGATTTTGCATGTTGTTCGTAGTTATAATCAATTATATAAAAAGAAAAAAAATTAAACAAATACGGATTTTATTGATCAAATACCCAAACCCGAACCCGGGTCGGGTAATGATTACAAATACGAAAGGAAACGGAAACCCGAAATGTTACAGAAGTGATCGGGGATTTCAATGCAAATCCGTCCACCGTGCACGGTATAATGGGCATCCCAACACCAACAGGGCTTGCACTGGTGAGCGAACAAAGATTGTTTGGTCGCGGAAGGGTCAAAACCACAAAAGGTGCTAAAAACGACAAACAACAACGAGCCCGAAAAGTGGATGCTTAACTCCAAGTTCCTAGATCAAACCATCACCATTGGACTGTAACAACTCGGGTGACATGGACCAACTTTATCAAGTAGCATAATTTCCCACCTGAAACAGCTGTTACTAAGAAACATGGATGTGTTTGCATGGCAATCCGCGAATATGATAGGCGTCCCGCGCGAGATAGAGGAACACGCCCTGAAGGTTAACCCAACATTCACACCAATAGTTCAGAAATGGCGAAAAATGGTACCGGAATAGACCAAAGCAATGAACGATCAGGTGAGTGAGTTATTGAAAACGAGCATCATCAAGGAACGAAGTTACCAGACGTGGGTCGCGAACCCAATGATGGTACCAAAAAGCAAAGGATCATGGCGTATGTGCGTCGATTACAAAGATTTGAATAAAGTATGCCCCAATGATTGCTACCCACTGCCTGAGATAAACTTGAAAGTAGATTCAGTAGCCCCACACTGCTTCAAATGATTCCTGGACGCGTACAAAGGTTACCATCAAATCCACATGGTGGGAGAAGGCAAGTTCCTCGGGGTGGTTGTTACAAAAAACGAATTCAAAGCTAATCCCGAGAAAGTACAAACAATATCCTGCATGCCCTCCCCAAAGTCACTGAAAGAGGTACATACCCTAAATGGAAGGCTGATAGCGATGAACAGATTCCTTGAAAATCATGCCACCAAGTTATTCCCGTTAGCGTCTACATTGGGGAACTGCTTAAAGAAATCACAATTTCATTAAACACATGAAGCAGAGCAAGCCTTTCAAGAAGTAAAGAAATGTTTGATCGAATTAAAAACACTGACGACATTGCGGAAAAACAAAGAGTTAATTATGTACTTAAACGCATCAGCCAAAACCGTGGGAACAGTATTGCCTAGTCGATCGCAAAAAGACTCAAACACCGATTTACTATGTCAGCAGGACTCTCACAGACGCAAAAACAAGATATTCCATTATGGAAAAACTGGTCCTAGCACTGGTATATGCGTCAAGAGGCCTCCGTGGATATTTCCATATCCACCCAATCAGTGCGTTGACGAATTACAAAATCCAAAGTGTGCTCCGGAAAGCAGAACTGTCTAGATGATTGGCAAAGTGGGCCATTGAACTAGGAGAACACCGTATCCAGTACAGACCCTGAGCAACAGTCAAAGGACAAGTTCTGGCATACTGCATCGCGGAAGTACCCTCTGAGAAAGAAGATGAATGTAGAGTAGAAGAAATACCGATTGTGCTTATCGAAGAAAGCAAAGCATGGTCGTTATTCACCGACGGAGCATCTAACGATGAAGGGTCATGGACAGATTGAAGCTAATAAGCCCAAGCAAACTTGAATTTACATGCGAGGAGGAATATGAAGCATTCTTGGCTGGGCTACGCATAGCTGAAAAATTTGGGGCACAACATGTCGAAGCACACGTTGACTCAATGCTAATAGTCAGCCAAGTTAATGGTTCATATGAAGCCAAAGATGAAGTCATGGCGTCTTACTTGGAGCAAGCTAAACAGCTGATCCGAAAATTTAAATCTTACAAGGTGAAACACATTAAAAGAAGTGAAAACAAGTCAGCTGACACGCTAAGCAAACTAGCAGCAACCAGCTTCGAACACCTGACAAAAGAAGTCAAAGTAGAAACATTGGCTGAACCATCAGTTCCGTCAAGAAAAGTCTTAATCACGCAGATTCCTGATGAATCATGGATGACTCCCATCAAGGCATACCTCGCAGAAAGGCCCCTCACTACAGGAAAAAGTAGAACCTTAGAAGATATGACACAAAGTCGTGCAATACCAGATGAGAGAAGGAATCCAATATAGGAAATGATTCCTAGGACCACTACTACGTTGTGTAGACGCTGATGACGCTAACTACTTGATAAGGGAAATACATGAAGGGATTCGTGGTTTACACGCGAGGCCAGAATGGTTGAGGCAAAGATCACCAATACTGGCTACTACTGGCCAGACATGCATACTAACGCCGTAAAGGAACAGCAGAAGTGCGATTCATGCCAGCAGCATGCGCCGAACACCCTCAGACCTAAGAATAACTTGATCCCAGTTTCCTATGTGTGGCCATTCCAAAAGTGGGCCATCGACATAATGGGCCTATTCCCCTAAGCGCCCAGAAGGGTAAAATTCTTGATAGTAGCAATCAATTATTTTACAAAGTGGATCGAAGCGAAACCCCTAGCGTCGATCAGCACTACTGTCATCAAGAAATTCATATGGGAATTCATAATATATCGCTTCGGACTACCTCAGACGATAGTCAGTGATAATGGGACCCAATTCGCAGACAAGACCCTCCAAGAATGGCTCACAAAACTTCAAGTTAAGCAAGTATTCACATCAGTGGCACATCCGCAAAGCAATGGCCAGGTGGAAAGAGCCAACCGCACCATTCTAGAAGGGATAAAAGCAAGATTGGGACTGAAAAGAGCCGGCTGGGTAGACGAGTTACCACATGTATTGTGGGCATACAGAACGCTGAAGAGACGAAGCCACGACAAAACACCGTTCAGTCTCACCTACGGAACATAAACAATGATACCCGCGGAAATAAGACTCCTGTCTGCCAGGGTATTCCTCGCCGAGAAAAATAATGAACCTGAATTGCGCTTGAACCTAGACCTGCTTTGAAGAAAGAAGAGGGCAGCGATAAAAGAAGAAAATTACAAATGCCAACTCGAAAAGTATTACAATAGCAGGGTAAAAACAAGCATGTTCAAAATCGGTGAATATGTTTCTGCAACAGAGAAGTATCCAACTCGGAACCGCCATGGAAGTTGGAATCAAAATGGGAAGCCCCTAACGTAATCTCTCAGATATTGGGCAAAGGGGCATATTCCCTAGAAAAGAAAGATGGGTCGCCAATTTCAAGAACATGGAACGCAACACAGATGCAGAAGTGTTACCTTTGAAATCTAAAGATCATGTGTTGAATGGGCCAATGGCCACTTTTGTTTCAAGATTAATAAAATCCTTTCTCATTATTTATCTTTTCAAGCATATTCTTATGATGTTTGGTGACAAAACACGTAAAAGAAAAGCAAACATGAAAAGATCATAAACAAAATAAACCAAACGGATTGTATTATCATTACCATAAGCGGAACATAAAGTCCGCGTACAAAAGACAACCGGAACATATAAGCCCGCAACTAAAGTCTTACATAACCATGGCACATACAAAAAGGGTCAGTGGAACATCAAAGTCTACACCCCAACCAACAAAGATTACACCAACACAGCACAAACTAAACTACGAACTTAGTAGCAGTTCACCGCCTCTTCCTCTTCTTCATGCTCCTCATCGTCACCATCATTGTCGCCATCACTGCCATCACCTCCACCGTGACCACTCCCAGAAGCACTGCCAAGCCCAGTAAACGCAGCTTTAAGTTGGACAAACCCATTAGGTCTTTCAGCTAACTTGGCGACAGTCCTGACCACACTAAAGGACAAGTTGTCGTACTTCACCTGCAGATCGTGGTATCACTGATCACAATCGATCTCACGCAGTGAGAAATTGGACAACGAGCGGTTAGCAGCAGCAAGATCGTGAGACCCCTGGAAACCGGCCGTACGCCCAGATTCACGAGCGGCAGCAAGTAGATTCGCAACGCAATCCAGTAAGCTCATGGTCATCCTTAACAAGGTCAACGATCTGAAAAAACATCAACGAAGAGATGAACAGAGGAGTTTAACATAAAATAGAAGAAAACACGTTTAACATACCTCTCAGACAAAGTCGATCATCAGCCACTTCTGGTTCGCCTGCAAGGTCTGAATAGTGAGGTCACTCATGTGAAGTTGATCCGCCTGGCCATCCTTAACAGCTCGGAGAACAGCAATCTCCTTGGACAAAGCCTTTAAATGTGCATCCTTGGAGGCAACCACTGCCTTTAACTCATCCAACTCGGCTCGCACACGAGCCAGCTCCTCATCTCTACCTTAAATAACACCATCACGGGAAGCCAAAGAGTGGGTAAGATCAGCAATGAGAGTCTCATTGTTTTTAACGACAACCTCATGGGCCGCCTCCTGCTCCCGCAACATGGCAAGAGAATCTTTTGACACCTCAAGCTCATACTCCACTCTCTGCAGCATATCACGAATACCTAGAAAACGATTGTTCTCACACTGACATGATTATTCCCAACGTTTCACAACCTCACCATGCGCGGTCTGAGCAGAAGCCAACTCTTAGTGGGTCGTGACCAAGTTCCACTCAGCAATCCGCGCTTCATGGCGGTGATTCTCAGTTTCTTGCAACAATCTTTCACGGTCAACGTTCAAGGCTCCCCGGTCATCCTTCATCGCTACTCATTCGCGCACAATTTCGTGAGTCACAGATAGAGAACGGGCAGTCCCGCGGATGTAGTCTTCATATAGATTACCCCGGGCACGAGTTCGTTGATACTCAAATTCCGCAGAAGGGAAGCAATGCTTGAGGAAGTCCTGACAAACTCTGAGATCCTAAAATCTTGAATGAGGGGTAAGACCCCAAAATGGTACATAAAAACTCACTTCATCACGAGGAGGAGGGCCAAAGAAAGGACCCTCGCCTCCTCCATCATCATCATAACCATGTACACTACCTCCACCACCAAGACCAAGCCCACTCTCACCGACACCGACACCATCGACAACAGGATCAACCCGCGTAGCGGAAGAATCCGGAAAAGTCGAACGTGGAGGAGTAGGTTGGTGTCCACTCACAGCTTCAAGCTCCTGAACAACCTCCCTCTCCCCCTCCTCAGTTTCCTCATCCCTTAGAGGCGAAGGAGACGGAGGAGGCATATGGAGAGGACTCTCCTCAACGACAGGAGGCTAAGAAGGTTGATGAACGATCTTCTCTTTCAGTATGGGGACCCAGATGACCCAGCAACGGTTTTCTTCAAGGAACCTACGACAAAACAAAATAAGAAAAAGAAATCTAGATGAGCAAAAGAGATCAAGAGTCTAACCTGAAGAAGAAGCGGATTTCTCCACGAGCTTCTCACAGAGCTTCGCCTTCTTCCTGATGGGAGAATGAAGGTCCATGTTGAGCGAGCTCTTAGAAGCAGCAGGTTCCACGAAAGCTTTCACAGACTCAACGATCACAGACTCAACATTCACAGATTCAACTTGAGTAGATTCAACTCGAACATGTTCAACAACAGGACTATCTCAACGCTTCTTTTTCTTACGGGGCTTCTTGCCAGGAGAACTGTTGAGATCAACAGAATCCTGAGACACGGGATCTGTCAAAAGAAAAGCATTAGAGTCATGAGAAGAACACAAAGAATATATAGATTCTTCACTAGTCGATAAGATCATCTGCACACCATCCGCAGATATAGCAATTATAGGTCGAGGATTAAGAATCGGCTCACCAGCACCTTCAGCACCAACCAGCGGAAACACAAAATTCTCGCGGGTTTCATCAAGAGTAGGGGGTTCTCTCCTCAGTAAATCACGCTGATTCATGGACCCAGGTCCATCCTTAAAGAAATAATTGATGACACTGACCATGCTTGAAAATAACAATAAACAAGGCATAAGAGACACATAATGGGTGGAAGATAAAGAATACTCACATAAACCATCACGGCCATAGTTAGGAGTTTTGTGGGGTCGAGACCAGATCCTACTAATTCCAGCAGTAACTAGAGCATACTCTTCGATATAACAAAGAGGAGGAGTCTCTCGCGCAGTAAGAATTTTGTACCAAGATTGATCTTGGAAATCGCGCGGAAGCTCATCTTCAATGGGAACATATGGATCTTGGAAAGTCATTGGTACAGGAATGACGCTGGTGCTGATAAAAAAGAACCGTTGTTTCCACTCATGAAGGCTCCGCGAAGCCTCCCCAACAAAGGCCACCTCCTTGCCACGAAGAAGGAAACCATACCAACCACCCTTGATATACATTTTGTAAAGCACCAAAAAATTGTCAACAGAAGTTGTGATACGCTGGCTGCGGCAACAAAATTCAAAATGATACAAACGCATCATACCAGTGGATGAACCTAGGTAATGTGCAGGCTATAATGCAACAGAACGTCACGAAGAAACATGGTAATGGGAAGACGAAAATTCCCATGACCAAAAAACTCAGAATACAAAGTAAGCTTGCCCGGAGGAGCATCCATGGGGGGTGCTACCCCTAGGAGGAAATTCTGGTTCCCAAGCCGGAGAGATATGATATGATGAGATAATTGTTTCAGAATCAGATTGGCGCCATTTAATGACGACATCGCGTATATATGAGTCACCAATCTTCTTTTTTTTCCCTTGCCGGACTTCTTGCCAGCTAATGAAGAAGCCATCATAGTGCAAAAAAAAACAGAAGGAAATATGAGGAAAATAGGGATAGAAAAGAGGAAGATGAGAAGAATAATAAGGGAACGACCTATTTATATTAAAAACGCCAAAGGAGGTTAAAGTTAAAATAAAAGTCTCCAAATTAATGGATGACCAATGAGGAAGTGACAAGTCACGCGGGAAGTTAACGAATTCAGAGCAAGTGGGCGCGTGGACAGCATGCACGCACAGTTGAAAAGACATGTCTGACGCAAGTGCCGTGTGACGTATGCCGATATAGTTCTGATTAGCAGAATATCTTATTTGCATCAGGAGATCGGGGCATCAGTCAGTCACTTTTTAGAATAATAAACTGGGGAGAATCCTAAATATACTAAACCACCACGTAGATAACTTAAGCAAAGACATTTGACTGGAATGAAGTCTGGTCTAAAAACACCGCGACAACTCAACAAAGGAGACCCAAGGAGTACACGCAATAATTTTAGACCAGGCAACACACAAATCAAGACAGTCAAATTGCATGAAGGAAGAAAGTGAAGAACGAAGCACCCAAAAATGGAATGCATAGGAACAGACACCCATCACTAATTAATACTAGAAGTAGTAAATGAGGTAGTTGGACAGCTGGAGATCTGTTTTAGAAACAACCAATAGAAATCGGCCACGAGTCGCGGAACACAGAGAATTCAAGGCGCCGGCATGCAAAGACATTTATACCCACCCGGAGTAAATGAGCAGTAGTCTCATACGCATGGTGGCATCATCACAGCTAGACGTATATAAAACAACCATTCACTACCGCCATAAGTACCCACTTTCTTGATTGCCGAAACGAAAGGCTAGTTAGAATAAGTCCAATATTCCACTTGCAGAAACAACCGCGGAAGCAACAATGGACTGGGGGGACTTGTGGGGGTAAGGTACCAAACACATCATATAAATAACAAATCAAGATGATAAACACGCGGAAAGGATATGTTATACGAGAGGTTAAATGCCATCGTGGAAGATACTCCCATAACAATGCGAAGTAACAAAGGGCAGCGAAAGTGCTGCCACAACTAGGACACGTGGTGGAATACCACTGCGTAGTACCAACAGTTATATGGGCGCACGATGGACCAATGAGAATGGGCCAACACTATACTCGCACCAAAAGAAAGAACATCATTGGCCAGACTGTCCAGCCAATTAGGATAGGCAAACAAGCCCAGCCATGACGGGAGAAGCGTCCATTGAGCAGGACAGCTGGCCCAATCTTCTCCCCTCTTCGGCTATAAATACAGGATGGAGTTTAACGATAAAGGGATCCGATTCTATAATCTCTAACTCCCTAAATATATTTCGACTACTTACCATACTGATTCTCACGCCGGAGGGTGGTTATGATGACCGTCGTTCAAGTCAATCAAAAACCTAATTAAACTACCTAGATAGGATAAGTAAGCTATCGTATCCACCAGGAGTATGTGGTCAATGTAATTCGTGTACAAACTTAATCTTATGATGTAACTGGTTTTTAGTGCGATCACACAAGCAATTAAAGTGAATTTAGTAAACTAAGTAACAAACAAGTAAACGAGTTTCAAGCAATTAACAAAGCAAATCACACCCGGGAATTCAAGTAAGCAACATATAGTTATCTCATGCAACCTAACAGATTAATTATTAACGATTAACTACAGACTGTTCACTCAGATAAAACCTTAGACATCAACAATCACTTTACACACGAAACTGGTTATCAGACGGTCCTTGCCAGTGTGACTCAGTTAAGGACAATTATATGTTTTATCGTATTCAATCTAATCAAACAATCATATGATCAATTATCTAGCAACTGGTAACAAATCGTTCAAACCAACGTAAACCTAAACCGTCTGAACACACAAAAATACTAAACATCAATAGTCATATATCAACCATCAATAATTATACAAGAATGTTCTTAATCACATGAGAAAAACTGTAAAAGTTACAAACTATACATCTCGGGTATGATTCGGAGAAGACTAGCCTAGCATCGTAATCAATAGATCTTGAATTATGATGAGGAAGGCCATTAGGATTGATCAATAGATGATTGGTAGCCCTGGAATTCACCCAAAATAGCCTAATAGCTGCTGCTGGTCGTCAATCTTGATTAGGGTTCGTCAAATAGAAGATATAGGTCAAAACCTGATTTTTCCCGTTTTTTATGTGCATAGTGATACGAGATGGCCATATGACCATCTCATCGCTTATCGCGACCTAAGAAAACCTCATTTTCAGATTCCTCTCGTCGAGAAACCCAAAATTCATATATTATGGCTCCCGTAACTCATTTTCTAGCTCAGGATATGCTCGTTTTACTTCAAGGTCGTATTTTGTCAACCCATCTTGTTTAATTTTAGCATTGGCTTATGATTCTCATCCATACGTTTCCCGAATCCTTATAACACTTCCCAAGACATCAAATCATGCTTCGGTCTTCCCGAGATATCATTCCATGCTCGTACAAGTCTCCAATTTAGCATCTTTAATGATCAATTACCTGAAATACAAAAGCACATATGAAGTACCAAAGTTCTAACTATATATTCAATAAAACTACATAATTAATACGCCAATATATATACAAAATACCCGACCATCACATCCCCACACTTATCTTTTGCTTGCCCTCAAGCAAACTCTAAAGCAAACATTAACCTCCATCATATGTTTGTAAATTATCACCATTAATACTAGTAAAGTTTAAGGTCATACCCAGTTTCCCAGACTGACACTTTCTAGATTGACATCCCACAATTAAGGTTAAGTGCTATAATAAAAACAATAGAGCCCCCTAGACAAGTGTACTTTGTTTCCGGTTAAGGTATACATGTTCATACCCCTCACACTATCAACACTCCTCTCGGTTTAATATCTGGACTAGCAAAAGATGTGCCAGTATATGTCTTTGCCCTCAAATACCAAATATGAGTCACAACATAATAAGCTTGCAGGCCAGTCTTATCTCCACCCATTACCCACCGATTACATAAAGACTCGGACTAAGGGTTTTGCTGAGGCTTAAGTTAGGTGCGGATTAGGCATATTTAGTGACTAAAGTGGATGAAACCCAAGTTACAAATACGCAAACAACTAGTAAAAAATAAACAGACTGCTATTTACATAACTGAATAAGAACTGGCTTTCTTTTTGACTTTTTGCTGAATTTTTCAAAAATTTTTTTTTGCAACTGATTAACAACATACTGAAGCAAATAAATATACAACTCTGATAAACACATATTTACAACTCAACCAAGACATACGTACATTGTGTACTATGCTCAACAACTGACTATATACAACTCGATAACGAACTGGATTTCATCACACATGGTTAAAATAAAGTGAAGGCCAAGGCTGAAATGGTGTGTGATGTTCAGTTTAATAAATAAAAAGGAATATGGTCCAAACGGGCTCTTAGGGGAATAATGTTGGGTAAGGAAATTTATTTAGTGGGGGAATAGTGTATGAAAGGGCTTTCTAAAGTCCTAATCTCCATACAGGTGGTGATATTAAGATCTCGATAAGCATGTGACAAGCAAGTTCTAACTCTGTAAAACATACCGGTTTCCCTCAAACATACCGGAAGCAACCTCTCTATCCCCATGGGGTAGAGGTAAGGCTGTCTACATCTTACCCTCCTCAGACCCTACCATAGCTTTGCTATTGGTGGGATATACTGAGTACGATGATGATGATGATGATTTAGTATGTGTATTAAGTATAGGGGGCATCTCACAATATGTATGGAATAATGGGCTGCCGATATGAAGCATGTATACCCGTCCCCTTGACTCGTTATCCCCGCCTAAACGACCCCATTTTCAACTTCTCTTTTGGAAAACATTCGTGAGTAAAACTATCGAGAAGCTGAAAAACCAACCATGACCGTAAACCTATAACTTGGCATTAATAACAATAATTAACAGTTAATAACTTTGGTTTCCGAACACTCTTCGAGGTACTATCGGGCTAAAATTTTCAAATTTCCCCCATCCCCACACGTGAGGTTTACATTGTCCTCAATGTTAAAATATTTAAACAATTAATGAACATTTGAGGAATGGGGTTGAAATTGACTGTTTAACAATTTTAAAAACTAGGGGCTCTAATGTGATGGTTCTATAAACAAATATACAATTACACTTCTACCATTTAAAATTAGAATAACAAAATAGATTATGAAACTGAAATCACCTGATATGAATGATAATGCAATGCAAAACCGCGGTTCGTAAACTCTCGTAAACACTCGTCTCATCCAAATACCAAAAACTAACAACCGAATCTGCAAAATCTCGAGACGTGTAGAAGCAAGCTTCTCACAAGTGTAAGACATAGGTCTTTTAAGAGTTATGTAAAAATGATTTTTCAGATAATTTTATCACAACAATTACCGAGCCGAATTAATTAATTTCATAATGAGTTTTGTTAAACTAATTAAAAATGTTAAAAGACCTATCTCACTTTCGTAGGAATTACGATTGCATTTAGCGTATGCAACAAGCCCTGTAAACCTCCCGGTAGCCCGGGAGGATGAGTGAGGTCTCGTGAGGGTTTATAGTGAACTACACCTACAAAGTTCCAAATACAACAAAATATACACGTACCTGGATTAACCATGGCAAAAAGAACACGAAAGCACTCTGGGTAGCTTAATTGAAACCTCGTATATTGTCAAAAAACTTTACCAAACACATCAAAATCCCAGTTTTTTCTGTGTGGTATCCCCTCACTTAGCTTTTACTATGATGGTACGCTTCAAAAACAAGTATTAATATAAAAAATTGCAAACTAAAAATATACAAAATGTACAAATACCACCCTTTTGAAAATTTTATGACATTCAAGATGGGCGTCTGGCCTCTCCCGTGCAGCCTTCTCGTTACATGCACGCTCCTCAACAGATTCC
The DNA here is from genome assembly GCF_021521415.1 of Bidens hawaiensis. NCBI lineage: Eukaryota > Viridiplantae > Streptophyta > Magnoliopsida > Asterales > Asteraceae > Bidens > Bidens hawaiensis. The sequence continues at coordinate 43,984 of NW_027499093.1, read as the reverse complement.
TCCCAACCTTTTGGCACGCCATGATCCTGCCATTTTTCATTTACTTCTGGCGGTTTCTTTACTTTCTTTTTCGTCTTCTTTCCCTTTCTTGTAGTTGCATCCTCACTATCTCTAACTCCATGCAACATCTCATTCCATCCTTTCACCTTCATGCTACTCCTTAGCTCATTCATGTCAGTCAAAAAACACTTCTCTTTTGTGTGATCCTTTCTCAAGGATTCACACTTGTCAACAATATGGTTAGTAGCATTTTCAAACAATGGTAACCGTTTATCACGATCTCCACACTTAATTTCCAATATCCCTTTAGCACAATCAATTACCGCATGTGTTGTGGCAAGGAATGGCCTACCCAATATGACTTGTGGTTGTGTATTATTCACACGTTTAGCATAGTCAAGTACAAGAAAGTCAACTGGGTAGAAAAATTCCTCCACCTGAACCATTACATTAGTCACCATGCCCCTGGGAAGTGTATGAGTTTGGTCCGCCAACACCACGGTGGTGTTTACCCTTTCTAATGGGCCATATTCATACTGATCATATAAATTACCGGGCATGATACTCACACATGATCCAAGATCTAGAAGTGCTCGATCAGTTTTAGATTTCCCAATTTGAATTGATAAAAGAGGCACTCCTGGGTCTTGGAGTGTACTTGAGGTGGTATTATTCTCCACTTCTTCATCTCTCATGTTGGTCAATTTACTATTTAAACATTTTTCACATGTGCAATTTTCACAAAAAGACATTTCATATGTTTTTGGTTCTGATTCATTTTGGAAAACTGATTCATTTTGACTGACACATTCACTCTCACCACTAACATCTTCCACCACCCCCCTCAACAAACTGTGGTGGTGAATCAACTTCAACAACAGAAATTTCAAAATGAGGTAAAAGACTTACAGCGTTGATGTGCACATTGTTTCCCTTCTTGGAGCTTGAGCAGTAATGGTTCGGGTTGACTGTAGTATCGCTCGGGAGTTGACCTGCGCTCTTTTGCAACTTTGCCATATATGCTGCGAGCTGACCAATCTGCTTTGACATTTCCTCTGCTGACTTATCATGTAACTCAAATTGTTTCTTCGTTTCAGCCTTATGATCAGTTATAACTTTCAACAATGCATCCAACTTTGAGTGCACCGACTCATCCGCATTTCCCAAGGACCCCCTCTGCCGGTCCTGATTACCCGATGAATTTCCACCACGGTTACCGTCTCTGTTATACCCCCGATTCTGATCATACGAACCCTGTTGCTGCTGATAACCGCCCTGGCGGTAATTACCCTGCGATCTGTTCTGGCTCGATCCCTGAAAGTTCGCGTTCAACTGTGTAGACACGTTCCCGTAATGAAAATTCGGGTGATTCCTCAAGCTCGGGTGATAGGTGTTTGAATTCAACCCTTGACCCTTGAAATCCCTGTAAGCATAATTAACTTCCCCGGGTTCATCCTCCTCGTCATCATAAAACTCGGGGCAATTTTCTGCTTTATGCCCGAGCTAACCACAATCTTCACAAACCGGGAATTTCACTCTAACTTTCTCGACTTCTTTCTTCTTACCCTTTCTGTACCCAGCCAGCTCACGTTCTAACTCAGCAATTCTTTCAGACTCACTCGGGACTGACTTTACTGACCTGGAAAAAGTACCATGTCTTCGTCTCTCAGCTGCTACTCTACCTTTGAATCTTCACACATAAATTCCAAGAAATCCCAATCATCCTCTTCCGGTTGATTCACAGCTGACCGTTACACGAGGCTTTCAAATGCTTTTGGTCCTCGTATGTCAAACCATCAACAAAACATTTCACCAGTTCCCACAATTCAATCTGATGGTGTGGGCATTTTCTGATCATATCCTTAAATCTGGTAAATGCTTCATGGAATAATTCGCCCGACAACTGTGAAAAGTTGCGAATTTCCATTCGGGCCTCGCTCGTCTTCGACTGCGAATAATATTTGTTCAGAAACACCTGCTTCATCTCCGCCCAGTTTCTGATATTGTACATCGGCGGCGAGTTAAACTAGAGTTTAGCTTTGTCTTTTAGGGAAAACTGGAATAACCGCAACCGAACCTCATCATGATCATAAGTACCATCACCAATCGACCCGCAAATAGCAGAAAATCGGTCAAGTGAGAAAATGGATCCTCCGAAGCCATCCCGTGAAAATGTGGAACAATGTTAATGTATGATGGCCGGGACTTAAAAGTTTGTTGTCCCGGCACTCGTTCCTGTGGGATCAACGGGGATGCTCCATCTGAGATAGCCGGCCTGAACCGACTGTTAACTCCCTGAACCGGGGCCACAAAATTCCTTCTTAGCCCCCCGGGGTTCACCAAACCGCCCTGGTTTCCACCCGATTCACTCTGTTTCGACCCAAACCATTTCTGTTAACTGTTTCAGCCCGTCTTCGATTCACTGGCTCTTCCACCTCTTCATCACAATTCTGATTTCCCTCATTTTCCATCTCAAAACCCTCATTCTCGGGCTCAGCTGCCAGATTTCTCCTAACCCACCGATCTACCTAATTCTCAATCTCAAAACCCTCGTTCCTATCATTATTTTCCCCCTTTTCTTCATCTTCTGTCGGAATACTCGGTTGAACTGATGGTCCGGCTTGGTCAAATTTGAGGTTTAGGTTTCGGTTTCGGTTTTGGTTTCGGGTTCTGGAAACACGAGCTAAGTGATTTTGGTTATTTTGGTTATTGAAGTTTGGTGGGTTAGGTATGTTATCTGGGTGAAACGCGTTATTTTGTGGGAGTGGGTCTTGGTTTTGGTTCTGGTTCTGGTTTTGGTTTTCGTTTTGGTTCTGGTTCTGATCTCCCATCTCTGAATTTCTGTTCTGAACTCGGTTCTGCAGAGCTAAACTCTCTATTTCGGGCTCGTAAATTAATGTAGATTGTCGGCCCGAGTGGCGGGTGCACATAAACCTGTTATCTGCACAACTAACACAACCCGCGTAAAATAAAGAAAAAAAAATTTAAACTAAAAATTGAAAACAAAAATTAAGACTAAAATTAAAATTAAACACAAAAATCAAATAACACGAAAAACACTAAGCGCACTAACTCCCCGGCAACGACGCCATTTTGATGACCGTCGTTCAAGTCAATCAAAAACCTAATTAAACTACCTAGATAGGATAAGTAAGCTATCGTATCCACCAGGAGTATGTGGTCAATGTAATTCGTGTACAGACTTAATCTTATGAAGTAACTAGTTTTTAGTGCGATCACACAAGCAATTAAAGTGAATTTAGTAAACTAAGTAATAAACAAGTAAAAGAGTTTCAAGCAATTAACAAAGCAAATCACACCCGGGAATTCAAGTAAGCAACATATAGTTATCTCATGCAACCTAACAGATTAATTATAACGATTAACTACAGACTGTTCACTCAGACAAAACCTTAGACATCAACAATCACTTTACACACGGCACCGGTTATCAAACGGTCCATGCCAGTGTGACTTAGTTAAGGACAATTATATGTTTTATCGTATTCAATCTAATCAAACAATCATATGATCAATTATCTAGCAACTGGTAACAAATCGTTCAGACCCACGTAAACCTAAACCGACTGAACACACAAAAATACTAAACATCAATAGTCATATATCAACCATCAATAATTATACAAGAATGTTCTTAATCACATGAGAAAAACTGTAAAAGTTACAAACTATACATCTTGGGTATGATTCGGAGAAGACTAGCCGAGCATCGTAATCAATAGATCTTGAATTATGATGAGGAAGGCCATTAGGATTGATCAATAGATGATTGGTAGCCCTGGAATTCACCCAAAATCGCCTAATAGCTGATGGTCGTCAATCTTGATTAGGGTTCGTCAAATAGAAGATATAGGTCAAAACCTGATTTTTCCCGTTTTATATGTGCATAGCGATACGCGATGGCCGTATGACCATCTCATCGCGTATCGCGACCTAAGAAAACCTCATTTTCAGATTCCTCTCGTCGAGAAACCCAAAATTCATATATTATGGCTCCCGTAACTCATTTTCTAGCTCAGGATATGCTTGTTTTACTTTAATGTCGCATTTTGTCAACCCATCTTGTTCAGTTTTAGCATCGGCTTATGATTTCTCATCCATACTCTTCCCGAATCCTTGTAACACTTCCCAAGACATCAAATCATGCTTCGGTCTTCCCGAGATATCATTCCATATTCGTACAAGTCTCCAATTTAGCATCTTTAATGATCAATTACCTGAAATACAAAAGCACGTATGAAGTACCAAAGTTCTAACTATATATTCAATAAAACTACATAATTAATACACTAATATATATACAAAATACCCGACCATCATATTACGAGAAGACCCCCTCTTCACCTTCTCGTAACGAGCTCACAGTGTTCGGTTTTGCATGTGTATACTTTGCCGGAACTCGTCTTCGTTCGTAATAGTATCATAGATAAGATGATAGGCTGGGCTCGTAAGTCTAGTTCTATCTCTAAACTGATTCCTGGGCGAGATATTATGCTTAACCTTATCGGGTTAAACTTAGTGTTTCTTCTTCTTCATATTATTATTATTTGTTAGCGATGGTAGTTCGGTCATTTTATATTAACTTAATAGAACAAAATTAACGGAGTTAACTATTTGTTAGATAAGGATTGTTATTAGTAACAAAATTGATAGTTGGGATTGTCACCGGTCAAAGTGATAGTAGGGATTAATATTGGCCAATGATTAATAGTTTGAATTATTAGAATCCAATTTTCCTATTTATTATTATAAAGTTTATTATGTTTTTCCCTTATAAATTTAAGATACAATGTTTGTAAAATTTTTGTCATTCCTACGTTCTTAATTATAAATTTTGGTTATAATCAAGTTGGTTTAATCCATCAAAACTAGCTCACAGCTTAGTTTTTTTGTATACGTGACATCAATTGTTTTTTTTTCATACGCGTCATAACATTTTGAATAATTCGTTACCACCTTCATGTTCCAAAGTTATAGTACGTATCGGTACTAGTATTTATTTTTTATAGAGTTTAATCGATATAAATTTTGAATAACGGGATTTTCTTTTTCGGTTGTTAAAGCGAGTGCCGATACCATGATGTACCAAGTCGATACACACTCGATCAGCTCTAATGCGCGTAGTGTGGGTAGTTCCACTAGTTGAAATTATTACCGAAGGTAATATGATTTTTATTTAATTCTTGTCATGTTTAGTTAAGTGTCGTGTGGCATGCATGGCCGGCCTAAGGGGGAGATAGGGTTGTTGACGGCTACAGGCCCGACATCTCGTTAGGCCCAGATTTTTAAAAAAAAATTTCTTATGTATTTTTATGAAAAACAAATATGTATAATCAATGTTTCAACACAATTACATATCCACTAGCTTGGTCTGGTGGCAAAGAAGTATGACATTTAATCAAGAGGTTGTGGGTTCTAGTCTTATTTGAGAAATTTTTAAGTTCAGTATTATACAAAAAAATTTTACACTACTCAAATTATAACCAAGTATGCCCATTTCCCATGAAACACATTGGTAAGATTTGAAAAAATAAATATGAAATTAATCTTAAGAAATATTAACAAATTTATCTAGCTATATTATTAAAGCAATAGGCTTTAAGTCCATTTCCCCACTTCCTATTGGTTGGTGATTATATTTTCCATATATATCAATGACTTCTCTATTTTCCATTTTAATAAAATAAATTAATAATATATTTAAATAAGATTCATCAATGCTATTAAAGTATTCTCTTTCATCTTTCATTTAATGTTTAATTTTGAATTTTGAATTTTGAATATTTTATAATTATAATTGAACTTAATAATTCTAACTATATTTATGTTTTATAACTAATTTTATTTTATTATTTTTGGTTGATTTCATTCACAACCTATTTTTCTTCACATCAGGTTTAATGTTATTTATATAATAGATAATATATAATATATAATATATAATTTAGATAATTACTTGATATTTCATCAATAGAAGAGATTACGGATTTAATATAGAGATTGGTGATTTTAAATATTCTAATTGATTATATTGGATTTAAATCAAATAATATACAATAATTGATTATAGTAAATATAGTAAAACTTAATGATGGTTAATTATAACAAATATACGTAACAAATAATCAAATCAAATAATACAGAGATTGGTGATTTTTCCTATTGACTGATTTAAATAATTGATGATTTTAAATATTCTAATTGATTATATTGGATTTTGTGACAATCGTCAATTTCAGGTTAACTCCGTTAACTCAACTCCGTCAATTCAAACTTAAGATCACTGAATCTATAACGCACACTTCATTACATTTAAACTAGGGTTTAAATGACGCTTAACACTTACTACATGTGTAGTCTTTCGGGAATTGCACCGAAACGCAAACGAGTTGACGCAAACGATTGATGAATAAACGAAAAACGTCAAAACAGTAGTTATGTGATAATTATGTGTTAGACTTATGTGTTATGTGATAACATGGTTATAAACGTTAACTCAAGATGTAAACAAGTTAGTTAAGCTAGATAAGTAATACTTAGAAGTGGAGGGGCCAAAGTGTAACATAGTATTCTATAAATATTAATAATAACTAAACCCTAACTATTATTTTCTTTCTCCCCAAGATCCCGATCGGAACTCTTCCCCCCCCCCCTCCCTTGGCTGCCGTCGACTATACACACACATACAACCATCAAATCAAGCCCTTGATTGAAGAATTAGGTGCTAGGAAGGTATAATCGACTATCCTATGCATCCTTTATACTTGATTTTGATGTTTGTTAGGTTAACTACAAACCCTAGCTGCCGTTTTCATGTGTGCATGTAACCAATATGGTTGTTGTTGATTGTGTAATGATTTGATAACTAGAATTTATATTGTTACACGTTAATTGTTGTGTCTTTGATTTGAGTTCAAACAAAAACCCTAATCATGTATGTAATGTGTAATTGATGTGCATGGATGGTGTTTATGGAGTCTAGAGTGTCATATGAATGCATGATAGTCCATAGATAGTTAATATGTTGAGTTTGGATGCAAACAGTTTCTGGACAGAATGTGTTAATGATGTTAAATTGACTGTAACGAGGTGTAAAGGTGAAAATTGGTTGAGATTATTAATACTACAGTAAACTAGGTTGAGTCTAGTTTCTAAAGAATATAAACTTGTAATTTTTGGACAAGTAGAAGTTAACTTTTATGATTTTACAAAAACGTTGTGCAAAGCTGAGTTGTTAGACCTGCTGTTAGGTTGTTTTGTAAATGTTATATCTCATGAACTACGAGACCAATTGGGTTGGTTCCACTTTTGGAAGTTGACTCATTGAGTTAGGAACCTAACCCAAGTGGTCTTGCATTTATTGTATTTTTCGTTTAACAGGAATTTAAATTACATTCTGTTGCGCATGAATTTGACTGTTATGAGTTTTCTGTAATGATTTGATGATTGTGAGAAAACTATGTGGAATAAAAATATAATAAAATATGTTCTGGAAACCTAAGACATATGTGCTTCTGTGATGATTTTTGGTAAATTAATTGAGATGCTATGATCGGTGGAATAGTACAATCTTTCAAGTAGAATTTCTGTCTCGGTGAAACTAGCTGCTGAGTTGTGTGAAAATGCATGAAACATGATACTTGCTATATAATTGTTATGTTTTGACCAAAATACCCTTGCGGGGAAAATGGCTAGTTAATTGTTATTTGTTGACCAAAATGCCCTTACGGGGGGTAATTGCTAGTGATGTACTTTATGAATACATGACACGTATATAATTGCTTACACATGTAACGTATCACAAATACATTTGTTAAAGTCACACACGATTCACAAACGAAACACGTAACATGTTATGTGCATAGGTATTATGTGCCGGGTCTAGAGACTCGATAATATTCCGACACTTAGAAAAATCTCTTTGTTGTTTTAGAACGCTAGAGAGAGTTTTTCTGTGACGCGCATCTTGGTGATTTAATTTGGGAATTTCTTCGCAAACAGTGAGTTACACTTTCCCCTTTTAAACTTTTTAAACGCTTTTCACTTGGGGGAGATAACATACTCCAAAACGCATTTAAGATTTTGTTAATATAGATTATATATCACTTGTAAAGACTAAGTGGCAAACGAGTAAACTAAAGTCCTTCATAACATCGAACCGGTTAATATTTGGATAATAGCGAGTCACTGTTGAGTAGTACTACTGGGTTTGACAAGCCCCACCCAACGCTAAACTCGACTGGATGTCGAGCGGGTGTAATCTTGGCTAAACACATACCATGGTCTGGATGACCTGGTGGCAAGGCAAATTGATAAACAGTCAGCTTCGGTGTCGAACACTTAGTGATACTTGTTTTATAGGCTAGCTACCTATAGATATATAATTGACATAACACTATCTGGTAACGCTGTAACGCAAAACGCTGTAACGCAAAACGCTTAACGCAAAACGCTGAACGCAAACGCTAAATGTTTTATTTTATATACTTGTGAACTCACCAACCTTGTGTTGACACTTTTAGTATGTTATTCTCAGGTAGCCGAGGCGGGCGCGCGGTTTAGGAACATGCATTGCTTGAAAACGCTTTTGTTATGCAAACTTATTTTTAACGGTTATCATTGGTTTTAAGTCGTCCTGCGTGACGCAACTTTTGATTAAAGGTTTTTACGCTTCCGCATTTAATTACTCGTAAACGTTTTCATGGTTTTGAAACTTTGTTTTATGGTTTGATTATAACTGATGATTCCGATCCTGTTAGTTCACACCCTCTGACGGTAAAACTCCGTTAGTGGATTTTGAGGGTGTGACAGATTGGTATCAGAGCCATTGGTTATAGCGAACTAGAAGCTGCATGCATACTAGACTATAACCGCGACGACCCATTAGTTATAATGATACGCACTACATAGATTTGCGTAGTCTTTATTATCTTATCTCTTTACCTCTTTTACTCATACGCGCGCGCATACACGGCTTACCTGTAGGGATGTCGACGCCACCCTCATCATCATCCGATTCGATGACGCATGCTCACTGAAAGGAACCGCAGTTACCTACCGCATCGCCACCCCGAGTAGTCCCGGAACTCGAAGCTCCCGCACCGAAGAGGTACCGCCTATCCGGAGGCATATACGAAAACGACGTTAGCTGGGATTGGTACCCTAACATGATCAGACGTATGGTCTATCGCGAACACGTTCCCCCGTTACCTCACCCGAACCACCCTGCTTACCCCAACACCCTACCACCCATAACCGAACCTGTAGAGCGAGTTCTCACAGCTGTTGTTTCATGTTTGGAGCGTGATGTGGGTTACATGCGCTATACGAGAGAGAACGTTTCCGGACTATTAAAAGACGGAACCGAGACTAAGGAGGAGATTGCCCGCATGGTAGCGGCAATGAAGGAAATGCAAGAGGCTAGTGATCAACAGATGAAGATTATCAGAAAGATGCAAGCCGAGATGATAGACTTGCAAGAGCAACTCCAAGTAGCAAGGACCCGAACCGAGATAGCTCTAGAGCGTTGCGATGTCTTACAAATGCAACTTGCTCAGAACGCAGCCGAACCTGAGGCAGAGCCTGAAGCCGAGCCTGAGGCAGAGCCTGAAGAGGAACCTGAAGAAGATCCCGAAGAGGAGCCTGAGGAGGATCCCGAGGAAGATCCCGAGGAGGAACCCGAAGAAGAACCAGCTGAGGAGGAGGCACACTCAGAGGTGTCCTCAGATGATGACATCTAGTGATGATGACACCTAGATGGAGGGGTTGTCTCCATCCGAACTATTATTTTCTATGATTTTAAGGATTGATTGGAAATACTTTGTAGCGAATACAATGGTTTTAATCATGATTTATTAATTAGATTAATATATGGTTGTGATGTGATGTTGTTTCTTATTTCTTTCTTACCTATCTTTTTATTACATGTATGGTGTGTTGTATATGAAAGAAAAATTCATGTTTAACATTTTATACTGTGATTCTAGGAAATGGCTGGAAGAAATGCTGGACAAGGACGTGGTAACATCAACTTGACTGCAGCTGAACTCCAAACTCTGCTGAACGACCATGCAGCGGCCGCTTTAGCCGCACACGTTCAGAATCAAGCTGGAGGTCCAAGTGGAACATGTACCTTCAAGAACTACCTTGACTGCAAGCCCAGTACGTTTAAGGGCACTGAGGGAGTTATAGGCTTCCTGCGTTGGGCTGAGAAGGCCGAGTCGGCATTTTAGATATGTAACTGTCCCCCGGCCAGTAGGGTCAAATTTGCTGCTGGAACACTTGAGGATTCTGCCCTCACTTGGTGGAATTCGAACGTGCAGATCCTTGGATTGGAACTGGCTAACGCAATGAACTGGGAGGAGTTCAAGAACATGATGCGAGAGGAGTACTGTCCGAGAGAAGAGATTTCAAAGTTAGAGTCAGAATTTTGGTCACTGAAGATGGTGGGCTCAGAAATCGAAGCCTACACTACTCATTCTCACGAGTTGGCTGTGATGTGTCCGCGGATGGTGGATCCGCCGAGCAAGAGGATTGAAATGTACATTGATGGGTTAGCACCGCAGATTCAGGGCATGGTGACGTCTTCCAGACCAGCCACTATTCAACAAGCGATCCGTTTAGCTCACAAACTGACGGATCAAGCTGTGACCCAAGGTGCGTTACCACCGAGGGGTTCAACCACTAAAGCCCGTGACAACCTGAGTAATGACAACAACAGCAACAACAACCCGAGCAGCGGAAAGAGAAATTTTGACAACACCAGATCCTCATCCTCGAACCTCCCACCGCAACAATACTACCGTAAGCCCGAATTCACTCGGAGCTTTAACAACCAGAGTCACAACAACAATAACAACGGTAGCGGGCAGGGTTCGAGCGGATATGCTGGGAAATATCCGAAGTGCAATAGGTGCAGCTATCATCATGTTGACAAGTGTGACCGTGTCAAGTGTCAAAGATGCGGAAAAATGGGTCACCAAGCGAAAGAATGTAGTGGAGACCTTGCGGCAAAGGGTGCTCCTAAACCACCTATGACGACGAAGGGATGTTTTGAATGTGGGCAGGAAGGTCATTTCAGGAAAGATTGTCCCAAGCTGAAACAGAACGACAACAACGGGGGTAATGGAAATGGCAGTAGTGGTGGAAGCAATGGCAAAGGAAGAGCGTTTGTAATTGGGTCGGGTCAAGCCCGCAATGATCCGCACGTGGTGACTGGTAAGTTCCCTGTGAACGATTTTTTTGCGTCTGTATTGTTTGACACTGGAGCTGATAGGAGTTTTGTGTCGAAAGCCTTTAGCCAACTCTTAGACTTAACTCCAACTCCGTTAGATGCTAAGTTTCCTGTTGAATTAGCTGACGGTAAGACTATAGTAACGACTCATGTACTTGCGGGATGTAAGTTAAAACTGTCAGGTCATGTCTTTGATATCGACCTTATTCCTTTTACGCTTAGTAGTTTCGATGTCGTGGTCGGCATGGACTGGTTATCCAAGAACCGAGCGGAGATTATATGTCACGATAAGATAGTTCACATTACTACCCCTTCCGGCGAGATCATTTCGGTCCGAGGTGAGAGAAGCGGCATGACCACCAGCGTCATTACCCTCATGAAGGCGCAAAAGTACCTACGAAAGGGTCATCCGGCAGTTTTGGCGCAGATTGTTGAGAAACCCGCGGAGGAGAAGCGAATTGGAGATATACCTGTTGTGCGAGATTTTCCGGAGGTTTTCCCGGAGGATTTGCCCGGACTCCCTCCTGTACGACAAGTCGAGTTCCAAATCGAGTTGACACCCGGTGCAGCACCCATAGCACGAGCCCCGTATCGGCTCGCACCGGCGGAGCTTCAGGAACTGTCCACTCAGTTGCAAGATTTGTTGGATAAGGGTTTTATCCGACCTAGCTCATCACCATGGGGAGCCCCTGTCTTATTTGTCCGAAAGAAGGACGGGACTTTCCGCATGTGTATCGACTACCGGGAGTTGAACAAGGTGACGGTCAAGAACCGTTATCCTTTACCCTGAATCGATGATTTGTTTGACCAGCTTCAAGGATCGAGTTATTACTCGAAGATCGATCTGCGATCTGGTTACCATCAACTAAGAGTGCGCAAAGAAGATATCTCAAAGACGGCTTTCAGAACACGGTATGGTCACTACGAGTTTTCGGTTATGCCTTTTGGACTAACCAACGCACCAGCCGTATTTATGGATCTCATGAATCGAGTATGCAAGGCGTACCTCGACAAGTTTGTGATTGTTTTCATCGATGATATTCTCGTCTACTCCAAGAACGAAGCTGACCACGAAGAACACTTAAGGGTAATTCTGGAATTATTGAAGAAGGAACAACTGTATGCTAAACTCTCGAAATGTGAGTTTTGGCTTCACGAAGTTCACTTTTTAGGACATGTGATCAACGAGAATGGTATCCATGTCGATCCCGGTAAGGTAGAGGCCATCAAAAACTGGGAAGCACCTAAGACTCCGACTGAGGTGCGGCAATTCCTAGGACTGGCCGGCTACTACCGGCGTTTCATCGAGGGATTTTCAAAGATTGCTCAACCCCTCACCGCTTTGACTCACAAAGGCACTAAGTACAATTGGGGTGACGCGCAAGAATCCGCTTTTCAACTGTTGAAAACCAAACTCTGTAGCGCCCCTATTCTAGCCGGAACGGAAAATTTTGAGGTACACTGTGACGCATCTATACAAGGTCTCGGTTGTGTGCTGATGCAACTCGAGAAGGTTATAGCCTACGCCTCTCGACAACTACGGATTCACGAGAAGAACTACACGACCCATGATTTGGAACTTGGAGCTGTGGTGTTTGCTCTTAAGATATGGAGGCATTACTTGTACGGTACCAAGTTTACCATTTACACCGACCACAAGAGTCTCCAGCATATCTACGATCAGAAGGAGCTGAGCATGCGACAGCGTCGTTGGGTCGAACTGCTCAAGGATTATGATTGTGCCATCAAGTATCACCCTGGAAAGGCCAATGTAGTGGCCGACGCTCTCAGCAGAAAAGAAACAGATAAACCCAGACGAGTGCGAGCATTGCAACTCATGATTCATGCCAGCTTACCCGATCAGATTCGCGATGCGCAACTTGAAGCTTTGAAGGATGATAATCTTCCATCAGAACTCATGCGGGGCATGAACAAGCAACTTGAAACCAGATCGGACGGGGTCCGATATTTTGAGAACCGGATTTGGGTTCCACGGTTCGGAGAGTTGAGAACTCTGGTGATGGACGAAGCACACAAGTCCCGATATTCTATCCACCCTGGCTCAGATAAAATGTACCATGATTTAAAGGCACTTTACTGGTGGCCGAACATGAAAGCCGACATTGCCACCTACGTGAGCAAGTGCTTGACTTGTGCCAGAGTCAAAATAGAATACCAGAAACCATCTGGTCTATTACAACAACCGGAACTCCCAATGTGGAAATGGGAACACATCTCAATGGATTTTATCACGGGTTTACCGAAGATACCGACGGGATGCGATACCATCTGGGTGATCGTTGACCAGTTGACTAAGTCTGCACACTTCTTAGCGATTAAGGAATCGGACAAAATGGAAAGACTGACTCGTGTTTACATGAAGGAAGTAGTGTCCAGACACGGAGTGCCTGTCTCAATCATTTCTGATCGAGATTCTCGTTTCACTTCGCACTTTTGGAAGTCGCTGCAAAGCGCACTAGGCACCCGTCTCGATATGAGCACAGCATACCATCCTCAGACGGATGGGCAAAGTGAACGAACTATTCAGACCCTGGAGGATATGTTGCGTGCCTGCGTATTGGATTTCGGAAGAAGTTGGGAACCCCACTTACCTTTGGTAGAGTTTTCGTATAATAACAGCTACCACGCAAGTATTAAAGCAGCGCCATTTGAAGCGCTGTACGGACGGAAGTGTCGATCACCACTCTGCTGGGCAGAGGTGGGTGACAGTCAAATCACTGGTCCAGAACTAGTAATCGAAACTTCGGAAAAGATTGTTCAAATCCGAAATCGCATGGCAGCAGCACGAGATCGCCAAAAGAGTTACGCCGACAAGCGCCGAAAACCTCTCGAATTTCAAGTGAACGATCGAGTGTTACTCAAAGTCTCACCTTGGAAAGGTGTGGTTCGCTTTGGTAAGCGAATCAAACTCAACCCATGATATGTTGGTCCTTACCGGATAACTGAGCGCATTGGTCCGGTGGCGTACCGACTGGACCTACCAACGGAACTCAGTGGCGTACACAATGTATTCCACGTATCCAATTTGAAGAAATGCCTATCTGATGAAACCCAAGTAGTCCCTTTAGAGGAACTGCAAGTTGATGAACAGTTACGTTTCATTGAGGAACCAGTCGAGGTTTTGGATTGGGAAACCAAAACGCTCAAGCACAGCAAAATTCCAATCGTTAAGGTTCGTTGGAACTCGAGACGTGGACCGGAGTTCACGTGGGAACGCGAGGATCAAATGATGAAAAAGTATCCTCACATTTTTGAAGGGCTGACCAAACACAGAAAACCGCAAAACCCGGCAAACCGTCAGACATCACCGGAGGTATAAATTAAATTTCGGGACGAAATTTCTTTCTACTAGGGGATGATATGACAAACTGAAAATTTTTCTTACTTTTTCAGACACTCATCACGACTTGACTCAAATTTTCGGGACGAAAATTCTTTAACATGGGAATGATGTGACAATCGTCAATTTCAGGTTAACTCCGTTAACTCAACTCCGTCAATTCAAACTTAAGATCACTGAATCTATAACGCACACTTCATTACATTTAAACTAGGGTTTAAATGACGCTTAACACTTACTACATGTGTAGTCTTTCGGGAATTGCACCGAAACGCAAACGAGTTGACGCAAACGATTGATGAATAAACGAAAAACGTCAAAACAGTAGTTATGTGATAATTATGTGTTAGACTTATGTGTTATGTGATAACATGGTTATAAACGTTAACTCAAGATGTAAACAAGTTAGTTAAGCTAGATAAGTAATACTTAGAAGTGGAGGGGCCAAAGTGTAACATAGTATTCTATAAATATTAATAATAACTAAACCCTAACTATTATTTTCTTTCTCCCCAAGATCCCGATCGGAACTCTTCCCCCCCCCCTCCCTTGGCTTCCGTCGACTATACACACACATACAACCATCAAATCAAGCCCTTGATTGAAGAATTAGGTGCTAGGAAGGTATAATCGACTATCCTATGCATCCTTTATACTTGATTTTGATGTTTGTTGGGTTAACTACAAACCCTAGCTGCCGTTTTCATGTGTGCATGTAACCAATATGATTGTTGTTGATTGTGTAATGATTTGATAACTAGAATTTATATTGTTACACGTTAATTGTTGTGTCTTTGATTTGAGTTCAAACAAAAACCCTAATCATGTATGTAATGTGTAATTGATGTGCATGGATGGTGTTTATGGAGTCTAGAGTGTCATATGAATGCATGATAGTCCATAGATAGTTAATATGTTGAGTTTGGATGCAAACAGTTTCTGGACAGAATGTGTTAGTGATGTTAAATTGACTCTAACGAGGTGTAAAGGTGAAAATTGGTTGAGATTATTAATACTACAGTAAACTAGGTTGAGTCTAGTTTCTAAAGAATATAAACTTGTAATTTTTGGACAAGTAGAAGTTAACTTTTATGATTTTACAAAAACGTTGTGCAAAGCTGAGTTGTTAGACCTGCTGTTAGGTTGTTTTGTAAATGTTATATCTCATGAACTACGAGACCAATTGGGTTGGTTCCACTTCTGGAAGTTGACTCATTGAGTTAGGAACCTAACCCAAGTGGTCTTGCATTTATTGGATTTTTCGTTTAACGGGAATTTCCAATAACATTCTGTTGCGCATGAATTTTACTGTTATGAGTTTGCTGTAATGATTTGATGATTGTGAGAAAACTATGTGGAATAAAAATATAATAAAATATGTTCTGGAAACCTAAGACATATGTTCTTCTGTGATGATTTTTGGTAAATTAATTGAGATGCTATGATCGGTGGAATAGTACAATCTTTCAAGTAGAATTTCTGTCTCTGTGAAACTAGCTGCTGAGTTGTGTGAAAATGCATGAAACATGATACTTGCTATATAATTGTTATGTTTTGACCAAAATACCCTTGCGGGGAAAAATGGCTAGTTAATTGTTATTTTTTGACCAAAATGCCCTTACGGGGGTAATTGCTAGTGATGTACTTTATGAATACATGACACGTATATAATTGCTTACACATGTAACGTATCACAAATACATTTGTTAAAGTCACACACGATTCACAAACGAAACACGAAACATGTTATGTGCATAGGTATTATGTGCCGGGTCTAGAGACTCGATAATATTCCGACACTTAGAAAAATCTCTTTGTTGTTTTAGAACGCTAGAGAGAGTTTTTCTGTGACGCGCATCTTGGTGATTTAATTTGGGAATTTCTTCGCAAACAGTGAGTTTCACTTTCCCCTTTTAAACTTTTTAAACGCTTTTCACTTGGGGGAGATAACATACTCCAAAACGCATTTAAGATTTTGTTAATATAGATTATATATCACTTGTAAAGACTAAGTGGCAAACTCGTAAACTAAAGTCCTTCATAACATCGAACCGGTTAATATTTGGATAATAGCGAGTCACTGTTGAGTAGTACTACTGGGTTTGACAAGCCCCACCCAACGCTAAACTCGACTGGATGTCGAGCGGGTGTAATCTTGGCTAAACACATACCATGGTCTGGATGACCTGGTGGCAAGGCAAATTGATAAACAGTCAGCTTCGGTGTCGAACACTTAGTGATACTTGTTTTATAGGCTAGCTACCTATAGATATATAATTGACATAACACTATCTGGTAACGCTGTAACGCAAAACGCTGTAACGCAAAACGCTTAACGCAAAACGCTGAACGCAAACGCTAAATGTTTTATTTTATATACTTGTGAACTCACCAACCTTGTGTTGACACTTTTAGTATGTTATTCTCAGGTAGCCGAGGCGGGCGCGCGGTTTAGGAACATGCATTGCTTGAAAAAGCTTTTGTTATGCAAACTTATTTTTAACGGTTATCATTGGTTTTAAGTCGTCCTGCGTGACGCAACTTTTGATTAAAGGTTTTTACGCTTCCGCATTTAATTACTCGTAAACGTTTTCATGGTTTTGAAACTTTGTTTTATGGTTTGATTATAACTGATGATTCCGATCCTGTTAGTTCACACCCTCTGACGGTAAAACTCCGTTTGTGGATTTTGAGGGTGTGACAGATTTGATAATTAGTGTTCAATTGTATTCAAATTCTGTTAATGTTAATAAATAAAAACAAAATTAGTAACTTTTATTTTCACACCTTATATGAATTACATTACATAATATATGGTGTTATAATTGATGTTTAAATATTGTCAACATTTAGATTAAATAATATTACATTTATACTAATCTAATTTTGTAACATTGCATTTTAATAAATTCAAAATTTGAAAATCCATTAATTACGATTTCCCTTCTATTCGTTCTTACTATAAGTTTTTTGAAAATGTTTGAAATTTCCTAATTTTTTGTTTCTAATCAATTACCTGTATACCTTCCTTCTATAATTCAGTCTCCCATAATTCGTCTCAATTGATTAAATATTTGATTAACCATCCTTAAGATTTACTATAAATATAAATGTTGACCTATTGACTGATTTAAATAATTGGTGATTTTAAATATTCTAATTGATTATATTGGATTTGATAATTAGTGTTCAATTGTATTCAAATTCTGTTAATGTTAATAAATAAAAACAAAATTAGTAACTTTTATTTTCACACCTTATATGAATTACATTACATAATATATGGTGTTATAATTGATGTTTAAATATAGTCAACATTTAGATTAAATAATATTACATTTATACTAATCTAATTTTGTAACATTGCATTTTAATAAATTCAAAATTTGAAAATCCATTAATTACGATTTCCCTTCTATTCGTTCTTACTATAAGTTTTTTGAAAATTTTTGAAATTTCCTAATTTTTTGTTTCTAATCAATTACCTGTATACCTTCCTTCTATAATTCAGTCTCCCATAATTCGTCTCAATTGATTAAATATTTGATTAACCATCCTTAAGATTTACTATAAATATAAATGTTGACCTATTGACTGATTTAAATAGTTGGTGATTTTAAATATTCTAATTGATTATATTGGATTTGATAATTAGTGTTCAATTGTATTCAAATTCTGTTAATGTTAATAAATAAAAACAAAATTAGTAACTTTTATTTTCACACCTTATATGAATTACATTACATATTATATGGTGTTATAATTGATGTTTAAATATAGTCAACATTTAGATTAAATAATATTACATTTATACTAATCTAATTTTGTAACATTGCATTATAGTAAATTCAAAATTTGAAAATCCATTAATTACGATTTCCCTTCTATTCGTTCTTACTATAAGTTTTTTGAAAATGTTTGAAATTTCCTAAATTTTTGTTTCTAATCAATTACCTGTATACCTTCCTTCTATAATTCAGTCTCCCATAATTCATTTCGTATAAATACGTAACTTTGATAGGGTAATTCTTACACCATCAAACCCTCTTTAGCAAAAACAATTAGCCTTGTGCCAAAGGTTTTTAATTTGTGTTGTTTTTATATCGTCCATTTTTGTATTCATATTTTGGCTTAAAAGTGTTATTGTTCCTACATGATTTTTTTTGTTTTTTAAAATTTTTCACCACTAGCAAGATGGAGCCAACAAATATCACCATGTTGAACCAATTGGACGTTCTTAACAGTGAGTGTATCCTAAAGGTGCGTATTTTGAAACTTTGGCGGCTGAAGGACAATTCAAAGCCCGAGCAAGATTGGTCGATCGAAATGATCGTGCAAGACGAAATGGTATTGTTAAAACATTCATTAATTTACTATATTATTCTTACAACTTTGTACTAATCTTAATAATAATGTGGCAGGGCAACAGAATTCAAGCCTATGTAAGGAAGCCATGCATTCCCAAGCATGACGTTTGGCTTGGCGAGAATAGATATTTGATTGTTCGGAAGGCCTCACTCGGTGCAAATATGTCTACTTACGTACATCGACTGCCCACACAAGCTTTGTTTCACAGCTGAGACTCGTCTCTCAAATTCCTACGAATTTGAAGGTCACTTGTATGGGCTAAAATTTGTTACTTTTGATGACATAAAAGCCAAAAACTTTCCACAAAACGGAACTATAGGTTATTTGTACAAACTTATGTACCACATAATTTTGATTCTTAAACATTTTGTGAATAACTTTTAACATAATAACTTTTATGATATGTATAATTATTGATATATTTTATTTGTAGATGTTATCGGACATGTTACCAAGTTTTTTAATAACAATAACTCATTTTTAAGGGAAGCTCAACATCAAAACCGAAGAACAATGGAGTTTTCAGATTTGGGGTATAATTATTACATTTATTTATTTTATTTTGTTTTATATATATGTGTGTAGTTGTGTTAATTTAATACTTTTTGATGCAGTGGTAATACTATCTATCTCACTTTATGGGATGACTATCTTAAGCAGCTTACCAAATATGTTGCCGAAAACACGAATGAGGAATATCTTATTATTGTTCTCCAGTTCGCAAGAGTCAAGTACTATGGAGGTATTATTAAAAACCTTAAAGCGTCTAGTATTGTTTTAATATTGTTTGATGGTGTTGAATATAAACTAATACATATAAATGTTTATTTTCAGAGAATGTTTATGTCAACAACTCTTATGGTAACGCTGTCTCACGGTTACTAATTAATGATTACTTATATGAGGTGGTGGAATACAAGAGAAGATAATTTTTTACTACTACATAACTCAATTTATATCACTACATTATTTCCTTAACTTTTTGGATCATCTTGTGACTACCTGTTTGTAAACATAAGGTTGTTGGAAGTTTCGGCTCAAGTGGACGTGGAAGTAATGAAACCAGTCGATTCGTCGATGTTGTTGACTGTGAAAGATGAGTTTCTGAAGAAGGCATCGTTCTATTCAATAAGTGATCTTTGTACAGTTATCGAGGTAACTATGAGTATTTCCTAGATTTTATCAAATTAATTAAGATATCATGTTAACTTTCTTTGTTGTATGTTTTTTAGGCCAAAGGCGTAATTATACTTGGTACTGTGAAGGCAATTTTAAGCAACAAAGAATGGTATTATGTTGGTTGCAAACGGTGTGGGCGTAAGATTTGTTCTTCATTTGTTGATGGTGTTAAGGTGTATGAATGTAAGATTGAAGATTGTAATTCTCAAGGGGTAACCGCTGGACCAAGGTAATTTTAAATTTAATTTCTAATATGGTACCATGTTTGAGTAAATACTTAATGGTTTGTTTTATGTAGTTTTCTCAATTAAGTATTTACAACATGTTGATTTGTTCAGGTTCCGTATTCCAGTACGGGTTCAAGATACGACCGGTGTTGTTTCTCTAACGTTGTTTGATCGTGATGCGAAGCAGATGTTCAATAAGACGGCGGAAGAAATTGTTATCGGTGATGTTGAGGTAACATATTGAAATTCAATAATTACAAATTTTATACTTCATAGTATATGTTTTTGCCTGTGTATTTATTACTTATCAATTAATGGATTACATGTTAATTGTTTGAGTATTATAAGAATGTGTTTTTTTGTTTCCTTTTAAAACACATCACTTTTACACATTAATATAACTGTTTACAATATAAATTGGTAAATTTTAGTCTGCATCAATCTGTTTGATAATCATTAATGCATTCAGTGAGTCTCACTATTGTTAATTACAGAATAAAGATTGTTGAATTATAATTATTTCCTAACATTACATATTTGTATATACTAAAGTCTGTTCTTTTAAATGATTACTTTTTTCTATACAATCCTTTTTGATTAATTCTTATAAATGCAGGTTGATGTGTTGCAACCATTACCTGAGGAAATGAACGTTATTTTAGAAAAGAAATTTGTTTTCGTTATTGATGTTACTAATTACAACATCAGGAAATCATAAGATGTGTTTGGTGTATCGAAGCTAACTGATGACGACGATGTTATTTATGAGCTTGAGACGAAGCTTGCAGTTGGTCAGGTATGATTTTTGTTTATTTGTGTTGCAATCTATTATACGTTACATACACATTATTTGTATTTGTTTAGTTGTGTTTTGTTATTGACACGGTTTATATTGGTGGTCAGCCAAGCCAACAACCATCTTTAACAGTTGGTTCACTCTGGCCTGAAGTCTACCGACACACCCAACGAATAGGTTTGACTTTTTCTTTTTTTTACTGTAAATTATATTCGTCTGATATAATGAATGTTATTATTTTATTACATAAAACTACGTAAACTGAAAACATGTTTGTTCGCTGTATTTGTAGGCTTCATATACTCCTTCGTCTGATCATGTCACTCCTATTCATGACAGTGTTTCCTCATTTGGCGAAAATGTTGATTGTTCTCCTGTCAAAGCTCAAACGAAAGTTGGATGAAGCTTATGATGTTGAGGTCGATACGGGCATGCCTTCAACCAAATCAAAGAGTGGTGAAGAAATTGTGATGAAGTGGTTACCCTTGTCATGCCCAACATTTAGTGATCCGTGGATTTCTCAAAACTATTTTGCAATTCTCTTTAATTTTATTTATGTTTCACTTTTAATGACTTAAATTTTGGTAATTGGTATTTTGTGTTGACATTTTTGGTTTTTATTGGTCATTGGTTTTGATTGGTGACTTTGGTTTGGTACTCTTTATTTTGTGTTTAAGATTTTAATATAATGTTATGTCCTTGGTTTTTAATGTTTATCATGCATGTCATTTGTTTATGTTATATGTACATAGTTGACTATAGTTTTTGTTATTGATTTGGGTATCAACTATATGTTCATTTAAGATTTGTATGAGAATGTTAATCATTTCAATTTATATACTTTTTACATTGGTAATGGTAACATGTGATGTGAATGATATTAGTTGTTGAATTATAATTTCTTTTTTATTCTTTTGACTTATTTATATGATAATGTACATCAACGATGTACCTCAAACCATTGTTGAATTATATATTTTTTTAATTCTTTTGACTATTAGTTCTATCACTTATTTATCAATTAGAGATACGTTTATTACATTTTCACATAACAATGCTTTGTTGATTGACCTCTAAACCTTACTTATTAACTTAATAAAAACTTGTTTCCACTAATGTATTTAATATTTTTGAAGTTTAGTATAGCTATTATTAAAATTTAGTAAACGTATTATTAATAAAAAACATACTTAACTTATAACATTTAGTAATTCAAAATTTAGTAAACGTATTATTAATAAAAAACATACATAATTACTTTATATCACATTTAGTTTGTTTTTAGTTTGTATCAAGGATAGACATCAATATTGATTATCAAACACACTGATGTAGGTTTAATTTTACATATCAAAATACAAGTATTATGATATAGGTTAATTAACCACATAAAGTAATTATTAACTTATCACATTTTCAAATTCAACCAATTACTTACAGTATACCATGTATAACTAATTTGTATATATAACTCTTTTATGGTGTGATATATATAGTTGTTGTCACTAATGTATTTAAAATGTTTGAAGTTTAGTGTAACTATTTTTAATAAAAAAACACACATACTAAACTGATCACATTTTGTATTTATAAATTTAGTAAACCTATTATTAATAAAAAAATACATAATTACGTTATGTCACATTTAGTTTTTTTTAGTTGGTATCAAGGATAGACTTCAATATTGATTATCAAACACACCGATGGAGGTTTAATTTTACATTCCAAAATACAATAATTAAAAATAGCTTAATTAACTACATAAAAACATAATTAACTAATCACATTTTCAATTTGAACCAATTAGTTACATTATACACTATGCATAACTATATAGTTGATTACCTATATAGTTGATCCATATTCAAAGATATCAATTTCAGATCTAGACTTTATTTAAAGATATCAATTTAAATTTTTAAGTTAAATATATAAATACAATATTTAATGTCGTTATCAAAATCTTTTAGTAAAAAGAATCCACAATAATATTAAAATAATACTATTAACATACTGAACACATACATACCTTTTGTATCATCATCATTCATCAGAAGTTAACCAACCCCTTCATCTTCCTCCTATCGACCGCACAAATTTTTGCCTGTTAGATCTTCATGATTCTACTGTTTTGATGTTAAAATAATTTGCATCGCCGGCACTTGCATTTTTGTATGTCACCAAAAGTTTCATAAATGATCACTCAATTATCTATAAATCTGTTCAAATTTAAACCAACATATTTGATAGGTTTTAAACTCAACTTCACCAACACGAATGTGTTTGAAACTACTGGTGACTATTATTGTTATTAGTTTGAGTAAATACATACCATTTTGGAGATTATAAACTATTTATGATATTTCATTAACCATTGACATCAATAAAGGCTACTAGTAGTTTCTTAGGGAATCTAAACCGTGAATATAAGTTTGTTGTAACTGTATGCTTCCTTATATTTTGGTAAATTCTGTTATTCAACGTTATTAAACTTATTCATAATTATTTCATGACCAGATAGTGATAATGGACATCCCTGCCATGATTAAATGTTATGATCCTTCTATAACACATATGGTATAACCTTGAAATCATATAAATACATTTTATTGAATACTTTAATTTTTTTACAGGTCTATTCCATTTACATGTTTTTGTTATTTGAAATTCAGGTTCTTCCACCTACAATTTGTGAACATTTATTTGAAGGTGAACCAGAGGACCTGTTTTTTTTTTTGCTTTATCGTTCAAATGATAGCGGTCATCTCATACGTATTGAGTATATCGAGGATCAATATGTTTTAACTCTAGGATGGACTCAATTTGTTCAGCGACATAATTTGATGGTAGGTGTTGTTTTTGTGTTTGTTCCGGATAATTTACATGAATGTAAATTTGTATATCTTCCGAATCAGCCTAATTATTACGAAAAGCATTTGGAAGCATCGGTTAAATACCCGACTCTAACGTACCTTGTATGTGTTTTTAGTTTTGACTTATTAGCTTCATAGTTGTTAATATGTTTTCAATTTCGTATTTGCTACTTTGATATATTAAACTTTTTTTTATTATGATTTTCAACATGTATTAGCCGTTGAGAGACAATCGGGCTACTTGCAACTTTGGAAATGCGGCTGATGTCAAAACTCTTCATATTTATCTCGCTGGTGGTCCGTCATGGGATTTACCGATTCGTATGGTGAACACCGGTTATTCTACTTTTGCACTTTGTGGTGTGTGGGAGGAAGTTGCATTTTATGTCAATCTAACGGTCGATGACCATGTTGTTTTCCAACATATTCGTAATACGACCTACAGAATGTATGTGTTTGACGTTTATGGCATTGAACGCATTGACTTTAATCCTTTTATTGTGTATTATGGTCCTCATGTGAATCCAGAAATTGACATTTTCCCATTTCCTTTTGAAGATGATAGTGATCAACAAATTCAATTTGAAGACCTTATCGACGGTTTGATACTCTAACCTTTGTTGTTTTAAAATTTTTAAAACCATTTTTGAAACGTGTGTTTGTAATTCTTTATTTCATTTAACCTTCAGTAGCCGATGAGGAGTTGAAAGTTATTGATGAGATGGTTGAAGACATTTCTGATGAGGAAGTTAATTATTAAGCAAACAACTTTGTAGATGTTGTAGTTAGCAAGAGATTGGTAAGTTATATTGGCTTGCTTAACATTTAGTTATTATACATGTTTTTTCCACCTTATATTCTATTAATATGAAATGTTTTTAACACGTTCCAAATTTGTATTGTTAGCGTTTGCCCGTTAAATTTGCACGTGAGAATGGATGGGATGTTGAAACGGATATGATTCTAATAAATCCCTCTGGATCAGATGTTTTAACCGAGATATGCATCGAAAAAATGGCCTTAAAGACCGCTTCCGGGTTCATGATTGGGAACAGTTTAAGATTGCTAATCGTATTTCAATTGGCAGGCGTTGTGTTTTCGAGTACAACCGAAACACGCGTTCGTTGATACTTTATGAAATTCAATGATCCATCATAACATTTCCGGTTAGAATCCTATATCAAGTGTTTTTTTGCAGTTTGAAGCGTTTAACTTTTGTATGTTTTTCATTTTGGTTATCCATTTAAATGTTAATGTAATGACTATGCTACATCATGTTTACCTTTGGTTCTACTTTTAATATTTGGATATTAAGCTTTGATGTTCAAATTACAATTTTATTATGTGTGTTTATTGTATTTAAGTTTATGTGATTTTGTATTTACTTTTTGTTTTAACTCAAATGGTGTTTAAGTGTAACTGAAAAATCAAATGTTTTAATAAAAAGTTGCAATACATATTTTAGCGAATCATTATATTTTGTACCTTTTATGTATTTAATTATTTCTATTCGTACTATTTAACTTTATGTGTTAGTTACATTAAGTTGACTATATCACAGTTTATTAGTTCTAATTTTTTTATGTTTTTGTCAACCCTGACAACACTTATGCTTACAAAGTAAAATATTTTAATTATTGAGTAATGTATGTTTATTTTTTACTATACAATTTTACTAATTATCTCCTTGACGTGTGTTTTTGAAAACATGTATGTTTCTATATTTGTAACTACTGATTTTTTTGTGGATTCCTTTAATACATATACCATTTTTAATCTGTTAGCGTTAATGTTTAAAAATTATAGACCACAAATTTTGAGTCTATAATACAAAATTTTAGTTTATAATATAAAAGAAAAACTTGTATATCAATTCCTTTGAATTCAGACTTATAGTACTCTGTATTATGCACTTGTACAAACAAACAATTAATCCTATAAATTAGCCCAAATAATATTCACTCGTGATTATATTTCGGACTTGTATTGTGGCATAATTACTGATATTCTCCTTTTATACTTTACATCACATTAAAGCAATGATATGTTGAAGTCTATAAATTATTATTATACCTTCATAGTTTTTATAATTTACTCTTGATTTGTAACAAGGTACAATTTCTATCTTTGTTATTACTAATTTTTTGTTAACCACTATGTTAAATAGCTAAATGATTGTTATTCAATCCTAAAGGTATTGAGAATGAGATTCCGTTTTTCCACTATTTTCCAAAAAAATTAAGATGTAACATTTTAAATTGTATTTTAATTAATACACATTTGGCAATTATGTGTGTATTCACAATGATGGTCTCCTTTGTACTGTTATTCATTTAACATGTACCATTTTAAATTTTTTGTAGATGGATTATCCTGGGTTTTATGTATGTTATGATTCTTCTTTAGAATTAACGTTAATCAAAATATCTTTGATGATATATATATTTTTTTAAACATATTTACAACACTAATTTTTTTCCAATAACCGATTAATTCTTGTATGATTTCTTTTAACTAATAGGCCTTACCCAATCACGCATGTGTCCAAATATTTCCACATACATTTGATGTTTATCGTGTTCTTATTGAACGTCTATGGGATGAATGGGTTCTTGAAGTTCAATTAGTTGCAGGTAATTATATATTCATATCTGGTTGGGATCTATTAATCAAGGAATCAGGCTCTCAATTTGGTGACTATTTGGTATTTATACCAATGGAACAAAATCGATGGAACTTTATATCCGTCCATCAAAAACCACGTACGGATTTCTGGGTTTATGACTCATTTGTTGTTGACCCGACTTTAAACTATCTAGTTAGTATAATTTTTAATAAATGTTATATTTAAATTATATTATTGAATCATTATTTATTTTGTTTTGCAATGACCATTAACAAAAGTCAAGGCCAATCACTCGCAAGAGTTGGCATATACCTACGAGCACTGGTGTTTACGTCTGGTCAACTATATGTTGCTTTATCACGAGTAAAGAGTAGAGACGGTGTTAAAATGCTTATATTAGACAAGGAAGGAAAAATGACAAATAAAACTACAAATTACGTTTATAAGGAACTATTTAGTAATATATGAAATTGTTATTTTTAATCTATTGAATGATTGTAAAATGCAGATTATTTTCGTTTGAAAGTAATGTTTAATAAAGTTTTATTTTGTTACCGATGTTATTAACAATTGTATATTCTCTTTATCGTCTCCACATGAATATATGAAATTATGTTTTCCACCTTCATATTACCGGTTCGTGTTACAAAATTTATCTTTTTTCACCCGTGACGCTCACGGGTCAATAACCTAGCTAGAGAATGTAGATAACGGTATTTGACTATATATTTTCTTTTGTTATAATATTAGCTCTAACTTTAACAAGATTATTGGTAGTGCGAGAACTTGAAGATAACAAAACAAGAGAATAAGATATTAAATGATTCAGTAACTTTTTATGGTGTATCTTCTTCGGTTACATATGTAGATATATATACACAAAAGTCTTACTATTGAGGGGACATGTTCCTATAATTGGTTTGAAAAATTTGCCATCCATCACATGGATGTCTTGCCGACACTTTCATAATACTCCCCCTTGGATGACACATTTTTCAAAATTCGGGGTCTTGAAGTACTGCCTCATTAAAAACCTTGCTAAAGAAAAACCCAATGGGAAAAAGCTTTAGCTAAGGGAAAAAGAGTGCAGTATATAGCTCCCCCTCAAATTGCAGGTCGTTACATTGTTCGTACATGGCGCATGCCAATATCATGAACATGTTTCCTGAATGTTGCTGTGGGAAGTGCTTTTGTGAAAAGATCAGCTGAGTTGTTGCTGGACTGGACATATCTCATTTCAACCTGATTGTCTTTAATAAGGTCTCGAGTATACTCAAAGTATCTTGGTGGTATATGCTTTGTTCTGTCACTTTTGATATATCCTTCCTTCATTTGCGAGACACAAGCTGCATTATCTTCATAGATAGGAGTTGTAATTCGATCTTTCTCTAGTCCACAAGAAATCAATATGTGTCATGACATAGATCTTAACCATACACATTCTCTTGAAGCTTCATGCAATGCAATGACTTCAGCATGATTTGAAGATGTTGCAATGAGTGTTTGTTTCTGAGAACGCCATGAAATCGCAGTTCCTCCATTCTTAAATACATATCCAGTTTGAGATTTTGCTTTATGGGGATCAGATAAATAACCTGCATCTGCATAACCAACTAACCCTTCTTTTGAATCGTTAGGATAAAATAAACCTAAATCAACAGTTCCTTTTAAATACCGAAAAATATGTTTAATGCCATTCCAATGTCTTTTAGTAGGGGATGAACTGAATCTTGCCAATAAATTAACTGCAAAAGAAATGTCAGGTCTTGTACAGTTAGTAAGATACATAAGTGCTCCAATTGCACTGAGGTATGGTACTTCGGGACCAAGAATCTCTTCATTATCTTCGCAAGGACGAAATGGATCATTGTCAACATTGAGTGATCTAACAACCATCGGTGTGCTTAAAGGATTTGCTTTGTCCATATTGAAACGTTTTAAGAGTTTCTCAGTATAAGTTGACTGATGCACAAGTATCCCATTATGCATATGCTCAATTTGTAAACCAAGACAATATTTGGTTTTTCCAAGATCTTTCATTTCGAATTCTTTCTTTAAAAGAGCAATTGCTTCATTAATTTCTTTTTGTGTCCCAATTAAATTTAGATCGTCAACATACACAGCTATGATCACATATCCTGATGTTGTCTTCTTGATGAAGACACATGGACAAATAAGATTATTTGTGTATCCTTTGCTTATCAAATAATCACTCAAATGATTGTACCACATCCTTCCAGATTGTTTCAGTCCATACAAGGATCTTTGTAATTTGATGGAATACATTTCCTTAGGCTTTGAGCTTATTGCATCGGGGAGTTTAAATCCTTCGGGAATTTTCATATAGATGTCACTATCTAGTGATTCATACAAGTAAGCTGTGACAACATCCATAAGGCGCGTCTCTAAATTTTTAGAGACTGCTAAGCTGATTAAATATCTAAACGTAATAGCATCCATGACAGGAGAATACGTTTCTTCATAGTCAATTCCTGGCCTCTGAGAAAAACCTTGAGATACAAGTCTTGCTTTATATCTTGTAACTTCATTTTTCTCATTTCGTTTTCTCACAAAAACCCATTTATATCCTACAGGTTTCATTGACTTTGGTGTAATGACAATAGGTCCAAAAACCTTTCGATTGTTTAGTGAGTTTAATTCAGCTTGCATAGCATCTTTCCATTTGTTCCAATCTTGTCGATTTTTACAATCATCTACAGATTTTGGTTCAGGGTCATCATTTTCTTCCATGATATCGCTTGCCACAGAATAAGAAAATATATCATCAATATTTTCCATTTCGTCTCGATCCCACATTATATGTGATTTACCATAGTTTATTGACAATTCTTTATTGGAATCATTTATTTCTTCCTGAGGAAATGTTATATCATTTATTCTTTCCTGAGGGAAGGTTTTGTTAATCATTCCTTCCTTAGGGTCAGTATCCTTCTCAGAACCCTTTCTTTTTCGAGGATTTTTATCCTTTGAACCGATTGGCCTTCCACGTTTTAAACGTTTTTGAGATTCATGAGGTGCATTATTATGGTTTTGCTTGCTTGGAATCTCAACTCGAGCTGGAGCATTAGCAGCTGGTATGAGATTTAGTGACCCTATTTATATCAGTAAATGCATCAGGTAACTGATTTGCAATTTCTTGTAGATGTATTATTTTTTGAACCTCTGTCTCACTTTGTTTTGATCTTGGGTCTAGGTGTAACAATGATGGCACACACCATGATATATCTCTTTCTTGCCTTTTCATTTCTCCCCCTAATGTCGGGAACATTGTCTCGTTAAAATGACAATCAGCAAAACGTGCTGTAAATACATCACCTGTTAAAGGTTCAAGGTATCTTATGATGGAAGATGTTTCATATCCAACATATATCCCCAACCTTCTTTGGGGACCCATTTTTGTGCGTTGTGGTGGTGCAATAGGAACATACACAGCACAACCAAAAATTCTAAGATGAGAGATATTTGGCTCATTTCCAGAAACAAGTTGTGTGGGAGAGTATTTATGATTTGCACTTGGTCTCACGCGGATTAATGATCCAGCATGCATAATTGCATGACCCCAAATAGAAACAGGGAGTTTTGTCCTCATTATTAATGGTCTAGCTATTAGCTGTAGGCGTTTGATCAACGACTCGGCTAAGCCATTTTATGTGTGTACATGAGCAACAGGGTGTTCTACAACAATCCCCACAGACATGCAATAATCATCAAAAGCATGTGATGTAAATTCTCCCGCATTATCAAGCCTTACTCTTTTAATGGTATAATCCGGAAAATGTGCACGTAATTTGATAATTTGAGCAAGAAATTTTGCAAAAGCAACATTACGAGTCGATAATAAAGAGATATTAGACCATCTGCTGGATGCGTCTATTAAGACCATGAAGTATCTAAATGGTCCACATGGTGGATGAATTGGTCCACATATGTCACCTTGAATTCTTTCAAGAAACATTGGTGTTTCTTTATCGACTTTTAATGGCGAAGGCCTTGTAATTAATTTTCCAAGAGAACAAGATGTACATTGAGGCATTTTATCTATTTTATGGATCTTTTGACCTTTCAGTGGATGCCCATGTGTATTTTCAATGATCCTTTTCATCATTGTGGATCCTGGATGGCCTAATCTGTCATGCCATAAGTTTATGATACCAGAATCGCAACAATTTTCTTTGACTGCCATATGTGCTTGAGGCACATTTATATATGTATAATGCAAACCAGAATGGAGTATTGGCAATTTTTCCAATATTTGATCTTTGCTTATGATATGCAAATATTTTTCATTACTAACAGTCCTTGACTGAGTATCATATCCATTATGATATATGTTTCTGAAACTCAACAAATTTCTTGTTGATTTTGGGGAAAATAAAGAATTTTCTATTTTGAGCTTTGTACCATTTGGTAATGCTAAATTAGCTTTTCCCACTCCTTCTATCAAGTTTGTAGGACCTGATATTGTATTGATGATCCCTTTTGTTGGTTTCAGTTTATAAAAATATTTTTTAGATCTAAGTATAGTATGCGTGGCTCCACTATCCGCTTTACATATATCTTCTTCATTTGTTTGATCTTGTGCTCCGGTGATTTTCATTTTAAATCTTGAAAAATATTAAGAAAAAAAAATAAGTGTATAACGAAGACATATAATATTTAATAAGAACTTTATTTAATTGAAACACAAGTAGTACATGAAAGAGGAACTACATAATTAAAGATAATGAGAACACACTTAATAACTGCATCTAATTATAGTGGTCAAGCAACTTTGTTTCAAAGTTCTACCCCAAAGTCTTCAACGCTCAGCTCAGCATTGATATTATTAAAGTTATCAACATGGTTCACTTCTTTCTCTTTTCCTTTTAGAGAGGCTTGGTACAGTTCACACAGATGTGGAGCTGTGCGACAAGCCTTTGCCCAGTGGTTTGTACTTCCACATCTAAAACATGAAGTGCCATTGTTTTCGGACCTACCAGCTTCATTCCATTTATTTTGGTTGTTGGAATTGGTATTGTGTGGGACATGATAATTATTGGCTCTCTGGTTATGACCACGGCCACGACCACGACCGTAAGAGTTATTGTTCCATTTGAATGGATGCTTACGATCATTAAAATGCCTTTTGTCAAAATGACCACGTCCACGTCCACGGCCTCGTCCTCGACTTTGTTCCCATTTATGATCAGAATTTTTATGAGAACTTTTGTGAGCAACATGTGCTTCTGGTATTGCTAATGAACCCGTGGGACGAGATTGATGATTTTTCATCAATAATTCATTATTTTTCTCTGCTACAAGGAGTAATGCATTTAGATCAGAGTATCTCTTAAAATTCTGCAAACGATAATGTGTTTGCAAGTTTATATTTGATGCATGAAACGTGGAGAAAGTTTTCTCTAACTTTTCTTCCTCTGTTACGGGATACCCACAAAATTCTAGCTTTGAACAAATTCGGTATAAAGCAGAGGTGTAATCATTTACCCTCTTAAAATCTTGGAACCTAAGACTGTTCCATTCATCTCTAGAAGTAGGAAGTAAAACTTCTTTTAGATGACCGAATCTGCTTTTCAAATCTTCCCATATCATATATGGGTTATCATAATTAAAATACTCATGCTGTAGTAATTCATCAATATGTTTATGGATGAAAACATCAGCTCTTGCTTTATCCTGGTCAGAGCAATCATTGTATTCTTGGATTGCGTCTAACACATCCATAGATTTTAAATGTCTTTTGACATTTGCTGTCCAAGACATATAATTTTCTCCAGAAATGTTGAGTGCAGGGAATTCGAGTTTTGCTATATTTGACATTTTGTTGCTAAACATAATAGAGCAAATAATAAGATAAATATTAGAATCCATATATATCAATCAACAATGAGATACAATACATTGGTAGAGCTATAAACATATAAAAGAAAAAGAAAATGCCGAAATCTTCAGATGGGAGATTAAAAATTAGAATGAGAAGTAGTATAAGCATTATAGTGACCAACATCAAAACCGGGTGAATCATTTTGAGAATTTTATCTTGGATAAATTTAATAAGAAGAATGTTTGTTGTAAATGAAATGGGGTTAATGATTGGTTATTTATAGTGAAAATTTATAACCCTTTTATAACGGTTATATTACCGTTTATAACGGTAACATTACCGTTTGTGTGTGTGTATATATATAATATATAATATTAATTATTTTAAAGTAAGATAATAAATAAGATATTAAATACAGTTTATTTTATAAAATATATATAATTAGTATGCACAATAATAAGAATAGAATTGTTAGTGTAAATAAATCTAACTTCTAAATGAGATATTAGTGTGCATATATAAATAAAAGTTAGAATAGTTATCAAATTTTAATAACAATGTTTATACACATTATTGCTATTACTCAGTATATTAGTTAGTATATGTATATGCATAGATATATATCTAATGTACATAATTAAAGAAGTGTTTATGATGCTTATGTAGATACCTTTGTGTCTATTACCTTTCTTGGTTAGGATATAAGCGGCTCGTGCTGATAACGTGTTATAATATTAGCTCTAACTTTAACAAGATTATTGGTAGTGTGAGAACTTGAAGATAACAAAACAAGAGAATAAGATATTAAATGATTCAGTAACTTTTTATGGTGTATCTTCTTCGGTTACATATGTAGATATATATACACAAAAGTCTTACTATTGAGGAGACATGTTCCTATAATTGGTTTGAAAAATTTGCCATCCATCACATGGATGTCTTGCCGACACTTTCATAATATCTTTTTGTATTTTTCTTAAGCTATTGCTAGAAAATCCACCAATGTTGACCAATTTGCAGAAATCGCATTCAATGCACATCTCTCTTTCTTTTTTATCATTCACACCCACCAAGAACTAATTTTGTTTTGATTCATTTATTTTCGACAACAACTGTTTCCGGGTCGCTCATTAACCAACTTGGTTAAATGGTTTAGCTGGTTGAACCCGAAATGGTTCAATGGGTGCATACTGAACTGATGCGGTTCTGGTTTAAGCGCTCTCACACGTCTGCTTTTTTTATTATTATTCTTTGGGCTTTTCTTGACAGTTGCCTTGCAATTGCTTGATAGCTTAACAATACCCGCCAGCTGACCGACCATATTAGTTGACTTTGACTAGTTGTTTTATGCTCCTCTTGATCTGCAACGTTCTTCTCAGAAGTTTTAGTGCCAACCAATATCATGTCCTCTGGAACCCTCTACCATCATCTCCACAAATCAAAAACTATTTTAGATTGGGTTCAAAGAATGAAGATTGCAATAGGTGCTGGACGTGGATTGGATTACCTGCATACCGGTGTCGCCACTGACCAAGGAATTATACACCGTGATGTGAAGAGTGTGAACATCCTCTTGGATAAAAACTTGGAAGCTAAAATTTCGGATTTTGGGTTGTCAAAAATAGGCCCAACTTGTCAGTCGTCATCGTGGGTTGATGCTAGTGTTAAAGGCACTTTCGGGTATCTTGATCCAGAGTACTTTTATACTAAAAAGTTATCAAGGAAAACAGACGTGTACGCATTTGGGGTTGTTTTATTTGAATTGCTATCCGGAAGGCTTGCAGTAGACGAGCACCGTGGGGATGAACAATGTAGTTTGGTAAGATGGGCTAAAAAATGTGTGAAAGAGAGAAAATTAGATCAAATAGTTGACTCTAGTATCAAGGGAACAATTTTTCCCAAAGGTTTAAAGCGTTTCGCTCAAATTGCAGATCGTTGCGTGCACGGTATTCCAAAAGAACGCCCTACCATGACCGAGGTAGTGGCCTCACTTAAGTCCATATTGGAACTACAGCTGAAATCTGATAATCCTACCAAGCCATCAGGCATAATGGGTTTCACTTGGAAGACTAAGAAGTCTCTTGCAGCAGTAACAATACAAAACTCAGGTATCACTTCACCTTCTTTTGAGTGTAATATTTGCATATTTGTAGTCATAAAATCTTAGCTAGCACTGAGCCAGTTACATAATTGAATATCTAGACTTGTTCGATATCCATAGACCTTTTTCAAATCAAGTCTTTTTTGCTTACTTGGCTCTTCAAACATAGATGCAAGACCATAACATGTACCCGTACCCGCGTACGAGTATCGGTACCAAGAGTTTAGGGTTTCGGCTCAAGTCCCGATAGATAATCAAGCACAAACTAAACGACTAGCTCTCGTTTATATTAATCAGAAAATCTAACTCAAAAAGCTTATTATAATTCTCAAATTAACCTTAACTCGGTTTGACTCTACTTCTTGACAATGCCTAACTCGGTTGCCCCTATTTATAATCTTAAATCTAACTTAGTTAACAAGAAAACCTAATAACACTAACTTGGTCATTAAGCAACCCATTAAATAACCTTTTTAACTCTTGGGTTGGGCCCTATTCTTGGGCCAAACAAGAATTGATCCAACATTGATATCCAGTACTTACGGGTACCGGTAGGGGTATCTCGCTTAGGGTTGTAATCGAGTCAAGTTGAGTTGTGCCAGGACATGCTCAAGCTTGAGCTCAAACTTAAACAATTAGCTCGAGCCTGTAATTTACTTTATCGAGCTGAAAAATCGAGCTTGAGCTCAGCTCCTTTAAGAGCTCAGCTTGAGCCAAGCTACTTTAATATTTTCTAATATTTTATTATTTTTTATTTATTTTACTTTTACAGATTTTGGTATATAAAAAGACAAAAATATAATTATAGCATGCATATTATACAAAATTTATAAATTAAATAATTTATAACATTATATATTATATTTTTGTTCATTTCTGTATAATGATTTAAAGATCGAGTGGCATAATATAACAATTATATTTACTTAATTTCCTTTTTTGGTATAAAATTCGGTATGCTACTCGGTATCCAGTTTTACTGATTTTCGGTAAAGGTACTTGCGGGTACGGATATTGGTATGATATCGATCTCATCCATACTATCAACGGGATGCTAATTTCTTTCCTTTTTTTTGTGCATTATCGAAGACCAAAGCAGCACAAGTTCATCAACAAATCCTGGGAAAGAGTTCACGTATGATGAATTAAAGCATGCCACAAGGAACTTTAAAGGCACATGCTTGTGGATGGGGGTTGGCACCGAGGTTTACAAAGGTTGGGTGGATAAGCAGACTTATTCCCCTTGTAACAAACGTTCTGGTTTGCCGGTTACTGTTAAAGTATTTCACGACTACAGAAAGCACAGTCATGTAAGTCTTGCCAACGCCAAGCAAAGTATCTATTATTTTGGTGTTCTGTTTAAGCTTGAATCAGTGTGGAAGGATATGGTTCGTTCCATATATTAATAGTTGGAGCAAGAGCAAGATGCACTCATGAACTAAGCTTGATCACAATTTTAAATGCAGTTTGATCAGGAAATATTCAAAGAATGTAGTCATCCGAACCTTGTTAAATTTATAGGATATTGCATTAATGATGAACAACTCCTCTTAGTGTATGAATTTTTGCGTAAAGAAAACCTGGAGGATCTCCTTCGTAGTGGTAAGCATCACAAATAACTTATATTTTTTTTAAATTGAAACAACCACAGCTGTCGTTAAGGGTGTTGCTAAATGTACTCTCTTCTATATAATTTTAACTGAATATACACCCTCTGAACTTATTATATTAACTATTTTTAGTTCTTAACATTATTTACATACATATTAGTCCCTACAACATTGGTTTTCACTTAATAGTCTCCAAATCACATATCAAATTAAAAACTATTAAGTTATTATTATTAATTTATTTTTTTATTAATATTGTAAATATTTATAATATATTTTTTAAATTTTAATAGTATATATATATATATATATATATATGAGATGATATTTTGAGAACTTCATAAGTTGTAAGAACTTAAGAACTCAATATAGAGCACATATTTAATTAAATAAGTATGGAATATGTGACTGAGATTAAATTTAATTAAAAAATGAATCGGGAAAAAGAATAAAGATTTTTGATAATTACACAAGTTTAAATGTTAATTACACGGATGTAAAAAGTCGATTCGGTGTGTAAAAAAATACTTTAATTTTTTTTACGTTACTTACGCTTACATGTTACACATGTGTAAAAAAAATTCAAAAAAAAAATTGTTACGTTGCGTTCTTTCGAGTTCTTAAAACTCAAAGTGGTTCTCAAAATAAATCAGTCATATATATATTGTTCTATAAATATAACAATGCATCGATAAATATAATAATAAAGATTATTATTATTATTATCAAGGAAATAGACAACAAAAAATTAGAAAAATTAAAATAATATATAGTTTTTAATTTAATATTTTGAAGGGAGGCCATAAAATACAGAAAAAAAAGTGTTATATGAGAATGTCAAATAAAATTCTTAAAGAATTTGAAAGTTCGGGAAATAAAAAAATAAAATATAATAAAATGTTGGAGGGAAGTAATATGTCAAAAACAAATCTTAAAGGGAATGAAAGTTCAGGTGAGGAGGTATGACAAGTAGAGCAGTGGGTACGTTTAGCCTATCCCTGTCATTATATATATATATATATATATATATATATATATATATATATAATGTTCATATAAAATTGACTAAAAAGTTAATTTTATTGGTTTTAGGAGCTATAGCACGACTTCCATTGGTTAAGAAAGTGCAAATAGCATTTGGAGTTGCTCGGGGAATTCATTTCTTGCAGAAGATGCACCATTATTTTGGCAAATACTGGGGCCATGAGCCATTGTTTGGGCGACACAGCATAATGTTAGATGAGGTACAATCTAAGCTCTTATAATTTAATCACTAACTACTAGCAACGCAACTCTTTATATGTAAACAATTAAACACATGTTCCCGTAATCATAGATAGACAAATTGAGGGAAATTTACTGATATGTTGATGCGTTAACTTCAAATAAGCTTGCAAATGAGTTTATATACAAAACAAGCAAACTAATGAAAGACTAACGAAAGTAAAAACTTTCGCACGAAATAAACTTTTGTATCAGATAAAGTTTCAGATGACATCCCCTCAAGTTGAAGGTGTCTGTAACCCCAACTTGGAAAACGAGTTTGTTTGCGGATGATTAACTAACCAGACTCTTTGCAACCGTATCCGCAAGCTGATCAGAGTTACGAGCATGAGATAGAAAGAAAAAAAAAATAAAAAATACCAAGATCAAACCAACATAAATTTTCAGCGAACAAAATGACCATCCAATTCAGTATGCTTAAGTATTCATGAAAAAAGGGATTTTAAGTAATATGAATAGCAGCTTGATCACCATATTTGAATGTACACAAGCAAGACCATGAACTTGAAACTCAAAAAACAAACGAGTTAACCAAGCTAATTCATGTGTCAAATGAGGAAAGGAACAATACTCAGCTTCAACTAGCTAAATGAAACCGTAGCATGTTTTTCTTGGCTTTCCAAGAAATGAGACTTCTCCTAAAGGAAATAAAGTATCCACTAACATACCATCGTGTGTTGGGACAAGAAGCCCAATCAGAATCATAATAAGCTGCAAGAATGAAATAAGGGTTATTATTGAAAAATAAACCTTGTGAACAAGTACTATGGAATAGCGAAGAGCGCAGATGCCTGTGATGAGCATGTGTATCATTTATAAACATACTAACAAATTGAACATAAAATGCCAAATCATCTCTAGTATGAGTTAAGTAATTCGGCTTCCCAGCCTTCGGTAATCCAAAGGTTCATCAAGAGTGGCGAAGGCGAATTGACATGAGAAATGGCTGCAACATTAAATTCAGACACAAGGTCATTAGCAAACTTACGTCAAACTATAATCAGTATTCAGAATTTCAACCCCTAAAGAAATAGTTGAGAGAGCGAATATCCTTCATCTGAATGTATAATGAAAGGGAGCCTTTAAAGCATACATTTTCTTTTCATAATTACAAAAGAATGTCGTCCACATAAATAGCCACATGAACAACATAATCACTCACTATCTATGAAAAAAGAAAAAGAATAATCATTGTCAAATCGCAAGTAACCTTTTGTTTTAAGAGCATCCAATAGTTTTCACTGGCTAATAGTTGGCCCGAAACGGGTATTGTTATTATTGTTTATGTTGGGGCTGTTAGTATACATTTGAAGGATTCCGAGATATTGTATCGGGTGAGGATACTCACTGGAAAAGTGTAGGTGGTGGATCATCTTTTGATATGTCGCATGTTGGCAAAGAGAGAGGACATAACAAGAATAGTGGGAGTCAAGGGAGTGCTCGTCTATAGCTCGAAAGAATGTGAAATGTTTGGGTTGTGATGAAATTGGACACATTAAGAGTTAGTGCCAAAATAGAAAACTAGTAAAGGTTGCTGAGGCGAACCCTATTGGACAGGTTAATGTAGAAGTCAGTGATAACGAGACATATATTTGTAGTGTTGAAAGCATAATGGACTCTTGGTTCATGGATTCTCCACGAAGTGGAACTAAAGGTTGTTAACTTGGGAATGTATGGATTTCTAATAGTGACATTCTTGATGTTTAGTGACATCAAGTTGTTAACTTTATTGGAAATTAGGTGGAACTTGAACATTATTTTGTTGTTGAAGAGAAAACTTATCTCTATCGATCAACTAGATAAACTAGGCTTGGAAGTAAAGTTCGGTGGAGGTAAATGAAATGTAACTAAATAGTTTGGTTATTGCTCGTGAAAACATGTGTGGTTCGTTCTATATAGTGGAAATACCTTCTGAGGGAATATGGTTGTCTCTCAAACCAAAGTTAGGTTTGGTGAACCGAAAGGGGCAACAATTTACAACGGTGTGGTGCCAAAGTGATTCAAGCTGAGTGGGGATGAAGGTCTAAAACATGTCAAGGGTTCAGTGACACTTGGAGTGAGGGTTGTGTTTCGGGAACAATTACAAAAGAATATTGGGTTTTGAATACCGTTATATAGATTGATGAAATTTCTCTTGTGGTACTCTTGTTGAATAAGGAGAGTGTTAATGGTTCTTGGGTTATCTATGAAACCAGTGGATTGTGCGTATCTGTTGAGATAGAGTATGTGCCAGGTTTAGCTGATGAGTTGGAGCTCGATTGAGCTTCAATTGGCCCTTTTAGTACTTAATGATGGGGGGCTACTGCAAGTAGGGGGATATGACAATGTTTATTGCTGAAGTCTTAGCTTGTTTATGGGAACTGGAAGCTTAGAAGACTTGTTATTAAAGAACACTGATATTACAGATGACTGGGTGTTTTGTTAGTACTTGGATGGCGGGCTGAGGTTTATCGCAAGGCCTTTAGGTGGGAGATTGTTAGGTATAGTGAAGGCCTTTGGGACGGGTTACTTTGGTTAGTATTAGAAGAGAAATGGGAACAACTCGTTTACTCGAGGTGGAAGGCCCGTTTTTGTTTACGTGGCCCCTAAGCCATTACACCTAATTGAAATATATAAATACCTATATCATGAATTGTAATTTTTGTACCGTGTTTGATAAAGAATACCCTTGTTGCAGCTGCTGTATGTAGGTCGCCTTGACTAAACCACGTAAAATCTCGTGTCCTGTTTATTGCTTATTTGTTTTTGATTTTGTTTCCACATGTTAATTCATTTGTGAGATTGTGTGTTGGTTTCGTTGTGCCACTTGATTCCTAACATTAGCTATATTGACCCATTTCCAATTAAACTCGACATCACCAAACACCACAACGACTACATCGACACAAACCAACAACTCCTCCTTTGACTCTCCATTACCATCACACCAACAACCATCACCTAATACTCCCTCTCACATGTGCCAATTGTAAGCCTCCAACTCTACTACTCCATCACCACCCCCAAACTTAAAGATTTGCAGGATGTTTAATGTTAATGCAAGGAAGGTAGATGCAACAAAGATGCTGCAACAAATAAAGAGTGGCGAGATGCTATGGTTGACGAGTTAAGTCTATCAAAAAGAAACAACACAAGGAAGGTAGATGCAACAAATAAAGAGTGCGAGATGCTATGGTTGAAGAGTTGAGGCTATAGCATGAAACAACACGTGTGAACTTGTAACTTTGCCACAAGGAAGAAATCTTGTAAGTCTAAAATGGTTGCACAAGACAACCCAGTGGTGTTCGAGAAAAGTTTTTATACTCGTCGCCTTCTCGGAGTTATAGGATTTAAATCATGAAATGGAGATAAAATATGATCTGAACTTGCAAACCGTCATGTGATTCACTCGTGTAGTGCGTGGTTTATGTGTGTGTCGTTTTCCATGTTATCTAATGAAATTGATTTAGTTTGAATAAAAGTCGATTGGAATAGGCTTAGTTGCTAGTTGTTAGGTGCTTACCGAGTCTTAAGGTAGCCCTTTTTATTGCTTTATCTATTTAAAAGTCCTTAAGAGTTCTCAATAATGTACGCCCTTCAACTTAATTAAGCAGGTGTTTGGGATTCCTTATGAAACTCCTTAAAACTTTTCAATAAGTTAATAAGTAAAAAACCATTGAAAATAAGCAAATCCCAAACACCCCTAAGAGTGAATCGTTGATGCCTCTTTTTGTTTATCTTGTTCTTATATCAATAATAATTGGTCTTAACCTATATACATAATTTATATTTTCAGGATTTTAATGCAAAGTTTTCATATTATGGTGTCACATACATATCATCTCAGTCTCCACCCGGTAAGCTCCTTCGACCTTTCTCCCATGCATTCCCATAAATAATAGTAGTGTTTTAGAAATGTTTTAAAGGCGATTTCGGGCAAGGGTAAAATTGATGTATCCAAAGTCTAGGGGTGGCAATCTTGACCCAAACCCTTTGAAATGAGTCAATTTGAGTTGTTTTAAAAGTTAAATGAGTTGGTTTGGATAAAAGGTTTTAAATAAATGGGTTAAAATGAGTCATTTGAAATTCCATCCTTTTATTTTCGGGTCAAAATGGGTCGACAAATTCAAAGAAATGGGTTGATGTGGGTTAGTGTCCTAAAGAAATGTGACAGGTTTCGGATCGGAACGGGTTTTCGTACAAGACAGGTTTCGGTATGAAACGGGTTTAGATCGGAACGGGTTCGGTTCAGGTTTCAAGTCAACACGAGTTTTCACCCGTGACGTGTTGGGTTTTGGTTTCTTTTGTTTCTTTCTGGTCGATTCCGGACTCGTGTTTGTTCGTTTTTTCAGTTTTGTTTTTATTCGGTTTGAATTCTTTTAGTTTCGTTTTGATTGATTTTTTCGATTTCGATTGATGTGGTCCGGTTTTGGCTTTTTGTTTCTTTGTTTCATTTTCGTCGATTTTTTCGGTTTCGGTTCGATCCTAGATTTTTTTTTATTTTATTTTTTTTATGGAACGAGGACAACGTATGAAACATTTTAGTGTTTTTACTTTTTTTGTTTATAATTTATATTTTGAGTTATAAATTTTTTATTATTTTTTTGAGGGTTTTTGATCTTAATAGAAAACCCCTCAAAAAAAAATAATTAAAATAATCATAACTTAAAATATAAGTAAAAAACGAAAAATCTAAAAAAACTAAAATGTTTCCGCCATTATTCTCGTTCAAAAAAAAAACTCAAAATCCGGTTTGACCCTAACCTATTTTGACCCAAACCAAAACAACCTTTTTTTTTAATTGACTCGTTTTGACCCAAACTCATTTTGACTCATATTCGTTTTGACCCATGACTCATTTCAACCCATGACTCTTTCGATCCAACCTAACCCATTTGCCACCGGTAATCCAAACCTAGCACACATATTTATTCGTGTTGGAGGCATAAACTAGAGCGAGTTTAGATACATGTGACCTCAGCACAACCCTTTAAAACTGATATATGCAAATTTGTGAAATGGTTTGACAGGTGAGGAATCGGAGCAGCGGCACACAGATAAGATGAAGTTCAGAGGTTTTTTTTCTTCTTCTTCCTGTTTTTATTTTATATGTAAAATGTATTTTGGCTGGGTCAACGACCCCCAATAATTTTTTTAAACGTTTTAATTAAATCTTAAAATCTATGTAGCCCAAGTTGATTTATGACATATAAATTATTAAATTATAATAATGAGTTTTAATTTTTAAAAATAAATGTTAATTTAGTTTTTAAACTTTGTATATGTTTTGTTATTAAGTTGTGCATTTTTTTTATTAGTAGAATGTGAAAGTGTTTATGGTATCCAAACATCCTCCCCTATTGTTGATCCAATAAACCCATTATATAGGGGAAGAAACATAACTCTATACCAACTCTAATTATGAAACTAAATCAAATACATATTTAACTAAATCTTGAATATATATTAATATGTGAGTATATATCTGCTAATATTCCCCCGTAGTTTGAACGTGTGTAGAGTGAACGTTTAAACTAGCCCGAAAATCTTGAAATAGTTGACGTGGCAATCCCTTGGTAAAAATATCTGTATATTGAGAGGAGGACGGAACATGTAAAACTCGAACATGACCAAGACAAACCTTCTCCCGAACGAAATGAATATCGATCTCGACATGCTTTGTACGTTGATGTTGAATAGGATTTTGAGATAGGTAGACTGCGGATACATTGTCACAATAAACTATGGTGGCCCGACTAAGTGGAACACCAAGCTCCAACAGAAGGTTACGTAACCAAGTTGTTTCTGCTACCGTATTAGCCACCCCACGATACTCCG
Source organism: Bidens hawaiensis (assembly GCF_021521415.1). NCBI lineage: Eukaryota > Viridiplantae > Streptophyta > Magnoliopsida > Asterales > Asteraceae > Bidens > Bidens hawaiensis. The sequence goes on along the minus strand of NW_027499093.1, from coordinate 646 downwards.
CTTCCGCGCTAGAACGGGAAATGGTGGCTTGACGTTTCGAGGACCAAGATAACATATTATCGCCTAGAAAAACGCAGTAGCCCGATGTGGAACGACGGGAGTCAGGACACCCTCCCCAATCGGCATCAGAATAAGCAGTTAAAGTAGTTGTTTGAGACGGAACGATGCATAGACCATGATCAATGGTACAACTTAGGTACCGTATAATGCGTTTCATGAAGCCAAAATGGGTGTCTCGTGGGGCGTGCATAAATAAACAAACCTGCTGCACGGCGTATGTAATGTCCGAGCGAGTAAACGTTAAATATTGTAGTGCCCCCGCTAATGCACAATAAAGAGAACCATCAGGTAGAAGTTCACCATCAGTAGTACTTAATTTAGCTGTCGTGTCAACCGGAGTGGCGCACGGTTTGCACTGTATCATTCCCGCTCGTTCAATAATATCGCGTGTGTACGTAGCTTGAGATAAAAAGAGGCCGTTCGTATCACGGGTTGCAGTGATACCCAGAAAATGATGTAGACTAACAAGATCAGTCATTGCGAATTCTCTGGAAAGAATGTTGATAATGCTCTGCAACAAGTCGGTATCAGATGCTGTAATAACGATATCGTCAACGTACAAAAGCATATATGCTTGTTTGTGACC